>NC_056735.1:661678696-661786196 GCF_019279795.1 Protopterus annectens
TTGTCCATGTATGCACAAGCACCAAAAATGAAACATTTCCCCTAACAACCCTCTCAGAAGTCTGTCCATGTATGCACAAACACTACCAAATGACATCAAAATGAATATTTTCCCCTGAGGTTCTCTTAAGTTCTTTTCCATGTATGCAAAATCACAAAAATGAAGCATTTTCCCCAATGACTTTTCCAGTATAAGTAAAAACAAAATTACATCAAAATGAATACTTTCCCCCCAAGGATCCCTTACGTACTTTGCCCATATATAGTATCCACAAGCACAAAAATTAAACATTTTCCCCAACCTCCAGTAATTTTCTATGTATTCACAAGCACTGAAATGAAAAAGTTTCCCCAACGACCTCATCACTGTCTGCCTTAGACCCAAAACCCTCACCCAGTTACCAAAGTCCAAATAAAAAACAGAAGCTAAAATTGATGTAACCTACATATTAGTAGTTGAGGTTTTTTTTGGGGGGAGGGGGTGAAAGATATTTAGATTCTTTTGTAGAACTGCTAAAATTAAAGTAGTTGACAAAGACTGTCTCCGGGATTCAGGAAGCTGTATTTTCCATACAGGAACAGTGTAGGACTTCCTGCACAGAAAACGGCTGCTGAGCGATCCAGGAAAGTGCTGTTTTCACATGCACAAGCGGCCCCACACTGTTCTAGCATGGAAAACTGGCAAATATGCAAATCACCTCATTTGCTGGTGAAAACCATGCAAATGAGGTGATTTTTCAATCCAGCAAGCTGCCAAGTCTCCATGCTAGAACAGTGTCAGTGCAGAAATGTATTCAGAAAATCACTGACTACATTTCTGCATCTGACAAAACGGAGGCATGACAGCTCATGTAAAAGCATGTATATGTTTAATACACATGCCAATGGCCAAATATAAGGCCATTGGTATTCTTCATATGGCTTTTCCCAGTTAGGGGTCACCACAGGGGATCACCTGTCCACTCATGATTGCCAGTAGAGTTTTATGGTGTTGAGTTGTCAGCCTGGTGCCCAACCTTCCACAGAAGGCACACACACATGCACTCACTCATGCCTAGGACCAATTTAAAGTGTCCAATCCACCTACAGCATGTCTTTGGGAGGAACACCACGTGACCACAGGGAGAACATGCAGACTCCACACAGAAAGCACCCCAACCAAGGATCAAACTGGAGAACCTCTTGCTGTAAGGCAGCAATGCTAACTGCTGCACCACTGCAGCTGCCCTATAAGGCCATTGGTACCAACAGCAGTTTTTTTTTTAAATTAAACTTTTTTTTTGGCCAGTCTCAGATGTTTAAGCTTAGGGCAGCAGCATGCAAATGGGATCATGCTGTAAATAAAAAAAAAATAAATAAATAAGAAAAGTCAATTTTAAGTTAAATCTGCATTTTGCCATTATAGTCAATAGCATGTAGAATGTAAAAAATACCAGGGAGCACTGGTTGTGAAGGGGAAAGGGTCCATTTAAGTGCAGTAATTAATGACCTACACACTGGGATATGCAACTGAGGGGAGTTATACTGAATCACAGATTTCTCCAAAGTGCTAGCTTGTACCTAACCATGTAGGTGCAGCAATACAACAGTGCAAGTCTTAGAGCTGGATGACTTCATAAGGGGGTGTGTCATGCTTGCTGTAAGCTCATTGGAGCTCTGTGACCCATATCTGCCCTTAGCTAAGCACAGCTAAGGAAGGGGGTGTGTCAGATGTGCCTGAGCACTGTGTAAATAGCCTAAATAGGTGTGTACACCGCACCAGGATATAAACCAAAGAAAAAAAAAGAGGAAATGGCAGCGCTGTTCATATATGAGCACTGGGTTTGCGCAGCAAGCCTCGGGGCTTAAATAGGGAGGAAGTAGGAAGGGGAAACAGCAGTAGGAAGGCAATCAAGGAGAACTAGCATAGCTGGCAGGTGGAATGTAATTAGAATCAGCCAATTACACATGTAGCAGCCCAGCACACTAATATAAAGTATGCAAACACCCTACAGACTGTTTTTTCCCCACAAACTCTACACCACTGGTGTACACAGCTGGGGGATTTTTAACTGGAAAAGCTAAATAAAAATATTAGAGGCTGCTGCTGCTTTACTCCATCAATATGTGCTAGAGGCTGAGGGTGGTGAGGAGGAGAATGCTGACAACCGACCCACAGTGCAGTGGAGGAGAAGAGTGTACAGATCCAGGGTAACCTACCAGGATCTACATGAGTTAGAGATAGTAAAGCGCTATAGGGTGGATAGGGACATTCTACAGCAAATGGCTGAGCTGTGCCGGCCACACCTTACACACAGAACTAATAGAGGGGAACCCATCCCAGTGGACACCAAGGTATGTCTAGGCTTAAGAATACTAGCCACAGGTACCTTCCAAAGAACAACTGGGGATATCATGGGGGGGTCTCACAGGCATCAGCATTCAGCGTACTCCACCAGTTCCTGGATGCCATGACACAACATGCCAATGAGCACATATATTTCCCCACCACCCATGAGGCGTTGACCACACGTATGTGAGTCTTTCACTGTATAGCAGAATACCCTGAGGTAGTTGGTGCTGTAAACTGCATGCACATCCACATTAAAGCACCACCCGGTGAGTGGGGCAGGGTCTACATAAATGGCAAGGGCTTCCCCTCCATCAGCTGCCAGGTCATGTGTGATGCCCAGGGCATTATCTTGAATGTGTGTGCTGGCAGCCTTGGAAGCTATCACAACTCCCAAATCTGGCATTGCTCATAGCTGTATCAGGCGTTTGCCAGGGGGGGATATCACATATGGCCATCTAGTGGGGGATGCTGGCTATGCACTGGAGCCGGGGCTGATGACAACCATCAGAAATGCACACACACCTGAACAAGAACACCATAATGAGGCACACACACACACACACACACACACACCAGGATCATTGTAGAGTGTGTGTTTGAGATGCTCAAGTCACGGTTCTGCTGCCTTGACATATCCGGTGGAGCCTTGCAGTCCTCTCCAGCTACATGTACACAAATGTTCATAGTATGTGCCATGCTATTCAATATGATCCTGTGGAAACAGCTGCAGCAGGAACAGCATGGGGTAGGGCCACGCAGCCCCCCACCATTGCCAAGGCCAGCACAGGCACAGAGGGACTCAGAGGAGGGACATCCTGAGCCTGCCCCTGTAAGTGGAAGGAGGTGTGCATAGTATGCCCAGGCCTTGGCAAAGAGGCAATGCATAGCACACACACTGACACTGTAAGGACCCAGGGACTGATACCTCTCTCCGACTCACACATACAGTAAAAGGGATGCCAAACATGACACTACCAGAGCTTTACCATGTACAGGGAGTGTACTATGTGCATCCAACATAGTCAGCCCTCCAGCACTGCCCTCAATACTGGCCCAGCAACAAGGTAAGTCACTCTTCCTATCAATTACTGAATGGAGTAGTATGTTCTCATACATGTATGTATGATATGGATGCAAGCATGCAAGGGAATTGGGTGTCTGAATGGGATAGCAGCAGACAACTATATGAGGCAGCAGGAAATGCATAACAAATACTGGTGTCAACATACTAGGCAGCACTACACAGGGTGACATCCCCCAGTACATGTGATGGCCCAAAGAACTGTGGGTGTCAATAGGTCACACACATGGATGTCAATGAGGGTCACATATCCACCACCAGCCTCACCGTGCAGGACAGGTGTAGATGACCATGAAGAATGGCCGGGCTAAGGCCCCCAAATGATGGCAATGGTGAACAAACTCCCACCAGACCTACATAGACATACTACAACAGGTCTGGCAGTTGCATTCTACTTCTGAAGGGTAAGAAGTCTGAAACTGAAATATATGCCATTGAGATCTAACGTGTACTCTACTGATATGCCTCCAGTCTGCATGATAGGTCACAATACAATATGAAATGGAAGCCAAGAGAGTAACTGAAATACCAGTACAGTAATTTCAAATGTCAAAGTCTGCAGGTGTGCATCCCGCCCCCCACAATCCCATGTAGAAATGCAGTAACAGATGGCCTACAGCACTCTCAAATTGCCTACAGTCCTCTGGCAAAGGCCCATGCCTCACCCATAGTGCCAATGTATGGAATGTCAGGGGGTCCCAACTAACAACCTAACACAGTAAACAGAAAACAAATGCAAGGCCATGTTGACAAATGCCAGAAGCATGCCTCCCCATGTCCTATTGCAAGGACTGTGGATCAGGCCATAAATGCTACTGGGATAAAGGTCCAACTATAGGGATACCTCTGAGATATTGCTTACATAATGTTAGGTGAAGGAGAGAATAACAGAGGGGGGTGTAGAAGCATGCATGCCATGGAGTGTATGAAGTCTGAAACTCTAATGTCCACCCATACTACTTCCGACTGCAAACCCATGAATGAATAGCCACAAAACTGCTTGTAAACCACAATGTGAAGGTAAACTGACCAGATATATGAGTCCTGCCTCTGGATAACCTGGGTGTATCTGTACAGCTGAGAGGTATGGTCCCAGCAGGATATGGCCATTCCATGCAGTTGAGAAAATCATAAGGAGGGGATCCCCAGTCAGCATATTAACAAGGTGCTGGACCATTTACACAGAGCCAGCAGTCTATTGTCTGTAGCTTCCCCTCCACAATGGCAGGTGTGTGCCAGAATGTGTAGTCTATATGCCTCAGAATATTAGTCTCAGCTTCATTCTTCTTGTATTTCCAGGTAAATAACTATGAGCAAAGAATGATAACTGTCAGTAGTTGACATGACACATCACAGTGTAAAACAGTACAGATATATCAGAATATCTATGCTACAACCAAACATGTCAAACAAGCAGCACAGACAGCAATAGTTAGAGTATCCCCCATATGTTAAGTCCAGTGTGTCTCCATATTAGCAATCTGTCTACAGATATCCTGCAGAAACAGATTGCTAAGTGTAGCTGTAGCACACAAAACTATGAACTGGAGTCCAACCCTCCCTGGAATGGATGCACACACTCAGTATAGAAGGTCATACTGGGCATGGTCCTACACTTGGACTACAGATATCGGTTATTCGCAGCTGTCTATGCACACACACACCAAATTGTACACCATTGATAATTCATACACACACATTGGATATGAATACACACATATCTCAGGCCAACATAATAGGATTGACTTCTTCAGAATACCCGACAGTCAGCAAGACCATCCTTTTATACATACAACAATTAATCCATTGATTGAATACAATTGAATAATTAAGCATACAAATGTTTAAAGACATAGACTCCCTTGTTTTCTGAGTTGTTTCTTTACCAGTAAATTAAAATAATCTAAGCCATTACTTAGTACCACTATAAAAAAATATATATATATGTGGTAAATGTGTCCCCTGACACTAAATTAAAAAAAAAATGCCAGCTTGTAGATATAATACAAAACTATCAACTGTTTTTAGAGAAAATATGAACATCATATGTGTAAATCTCTGCAACAAGCGATATATACAATAAAATATATCCAATAAAAACCCAACATTTCTTGGAACAAACAATAATTAATATCAGTGCTATAAAAACTTACATAGAAATGAAAAACAAGGTGATAGTGTACACCTCATTAAAATAAAAAATCTGCTTTAAGTTTTAAATAGCTGGTGAGAGACACCATATCGTTCAAACCTGGGCTAGTAGTGGCATTAACTCTGAGTTGCCACATAAGTTCTCTAAATTCAAGGAACTGTTGGGTTTGGACATTTATAGACTCTGTGCACCTTCGGAAAGTAGGGTTTCAACAACTGCTCCATTTCAACATGGGCTTATTCTTACATACAACTTACAATTCTCTTTGATACGGGACATAATGGTGAGAAACTGGTTCATTCTTATGAGCGACGAGACCACAGGAGGGAAGGTGGGTGACTCCCCTGTTATAATATACAAAACGGATTCCAGCATTAAGAACCTTTTGGAGTCCAGTGGTAAGATCATAAAACCTGGTATTGGGAAAATGACAAAATGTGGGCACTGCACTCAATGCAAACACATGTTAGAGTGTGACAGAGTCTTTATTAAAGGTTATGGATGGGTAAATGTCACCCAGAATTGTAATTGTGTGATTAAACAAGTAGTGTATGCTGCTATATGCCAGGTGTGTCCTGGGTTTTATATTGGCAATACCAAAAATGCCCTGACAAAGCACATTAATACATTTCCAAACCACAATTTCAAGTTTATCATTTTGGAAAGTGTAGTAATGGATGAGAGAGGGGGACCCAGCGACTGGTTCCTTGAATTTCAAGAACTTATGTGGCAACTCAGAGTTAATGCCACTACTAGCCCAGGTTTGAACGATATGGTGTCTCTCACCAGTTATTTAAAACTTAAAGCAGATTTTTTATTTTAATAAGGTGTAGACTATGACCTTGTTTTTCATTTCTATGTAAGTTTTTATAGCACTGATATTAATTATTGTTTGTTCCAAGAAATTTTGGGTTTTTATTGGATATATTTTATTGTATATATCGCTTGTTGCAGAGATTTACACATATGATGTTCATATTTTCTATAAAAACAGTTGATAGTTTTCTATTATATCTACAAGCTGGCATTTTTTTAATTTAGTGTCAGGGGGAACATTTACCACATATATATATATATATATATATATATATATATATATTTTTTATAGTGGTACTAAGTAATGGCTTAGATTATTTTAATATACTGGTAAAGAAACAACTCAGAAAACAAGGGAGTCTATGTCTTTAAACATTTGTATGCTTAATTATTCAATTGCATTCAATCAATGGCTTAATTGTTGTATGTATAAAAGGATGGTCTTGCTGACTGTCGGGTATTCTGAAGAAGTCAATCCTAATATTTGACGAAAGCGCTTAATACATTTTATTTATTCCTGTATCCTGCTCCATTTTTGTGCTTTTTGTTACTTTGTGCTTTTCTACAAATTTCAGGCCAACATAATATAATATGTCAAACAAATACACACAGAGACATGGGGAAGAGATAGACAGACAGCGATAGAGAGAATTCCATTATGAGGCCTGTCCCACCCACTACACATCCCATTGGCCTATATCACATGATGTGCTGATGTCATTCACTGTAGAAATACCTTTGGTTAGCCCTCAGCCCTATAGTGGCAGTGGTGCTTGTGATAACTGTGTAACACTACAGTACAAATAGGTATTCATGTAGCAGTTGTAATCTCAGTCCTGTCAAATGTAAAGTTGTGTGTGATTTTGTCTGTGTGTGTGTGTGTGTGTGTGTGTGTGTGTGTGTGTGTGTGTGTGTGTGTGTGTGTGTGTGTGTGTGTGTATTTCTAGATGAATGTGGTTGAGGCCATTCACACTCACTAAACCTCCTTTATTCCTCCTTCAGCACTGCTGCTGATGTCACTCACCTTCAAAGATACCTTTGGACAGCTCTCCAACGTGTAAGCTCCATGGTGGGATAACTGTATAATACTATAGTGTAGCAAAGTAGTTAGGTAGGAGTTCCAATCCTGAACCTGGTAACTGTGTAAATGTGAGAGAGTGTGTGTATCCTTGTAGAGACTTGATTTTGTGGTCATTCACACTTACAACCTTTCCCTAACCCATCCTTTAGCACTGCTGCTGATGTCACTCACCTTCAAAGATACCCTTGGACAACTCTGTAACATATAAGCTCTGTGGCACTTGTGATACCTGTGTAATACTATAATGTAGCAAACTAGTTAGGTAGGATTTCCAATCCTGATCCTAGCAACTGTGTAAATGTGAGAGAGTGTGTGTATTCTTTTACAGACCTGATTTTGTGGTCATTCACACTTAAAACACTTCCCTTATCCCTCCTTTAGCACTGCTGCTGATGTCACTCAGCTTCAAAGATACCTTTGCACAGTTCTTCAACATGTGAGTTCCACGGAATGTACGATAAATGCGGAACAATGTAGCAGCAGTAACTACATAGGTAGGGGTTTTAATCTCATTCCTGGCAAGTGTTTGTGTGTGTACATATGCATGTCCATACCTCAAAGATTATGGCCCCATTTACACCCTGTACACATCTCAGTGCCTGACTTTATCAGTCCTGCAGATATCATCCACCTTAGAAATACCTGTTGGTAACCCTAAACCATGTAAGGTCAGTAGTGCATGTGATAAATGCGTAACATAATGGTCTGAAAAGATAGTTAGAGAGAGGTTTAAACCTCACCCCTGGCAAGTGTGGAGGGTAAAATATTTTGCGGAATCTCTCACCCACTACATCACCCAATGCCAGTATTTACAAGGGCTGGTGAGGTTCCTCACCTTAGAAGTACCTTGGGACAACATTCATTCTATAAGCTCCATGGCATGTGCGATAAATGTGGAACAATGTAGTAGCAATACAATGCTAGGTAGGAGTTTGAAACTCAGTACTGGCAAGTGTGTGTGTGTGTGTGTGTGTGTGTGTGTGTGTGTGTGTGTGTGTGTGTGTGTGTGTGTGTGTGTGTGTGATAAGTATTCTATGTGTGCCATCAGTATCCTGTGTGGGAGTCGGTGAAATTGTGTAATAACAGGATCCAGTGGGGGGTGGGTTTTGCTAAATTATTATGCTTGAAAAATTTATTTGAATTTGCGTGCTCTGCTCCTATGCTGTGCTGGATCCAAAGTCTTCTTAAGACACACAGTCTTGCTGTGCTGTTTACTGCTGAATCAGAGACACAGAGCTTTGCATGACTCCATCTGTAGTCTGTTTAAAGCACCAAGCCTTTCAAATTGCACACTGATAAAGAAATATATTTTGCAGCTATAAGCACAGTTACAGATAACTTATTTTATAACAAACAACACATACTATTTCTGTCAGATTGTAGCATATATTTACAGAGTTTTCCTTCACTACAGATATGAATGATGACAAATACAAAATAGCTCTCTCTGTCCTTCTCTCGCATAACTGAATTACTATAATAATTATATAGAGTGCTAGTCATGCACATATATGTTATTTCCTCTTGGTATGTTTTTTGGACTTCTGTGGGAAGTCACATAATGTCTGTTTTTAGACTTTTCTATTGTCATTTTGTGATTTACTTGTAAGCACTTTTGCTGATGTGAGGATGCCATTAACAGAAATCTGAAAGGAAACATCACGTATTGCTGAATTTATAAAAAAGGATGTCTGTTAATAGATATTTGTTCTGCAAACATGAGAAAATCAAGTAATCCTTGTTTTCCAATTCTGATGCTGTGAATAGAAGCCTGTTATACATACAGTATGAATGCACATTTTATATATTCAAGCAAACATTTTATTCTATGCTTTATCTTCCAGCATATTTACAACAGAATTAATTTCAGCCTTATATTCATATCTAATAATTCCCTCTGTTTTTAAACATACTCAAAACATTTTATACTGATATGTATTTTTTGATCACATTATATAGAATACACATTAAGAAACAAAACATTTAGTTTTTTTTTTATACAAGTCAAAATGCAATTTTACATAGTTAATACAATTATATCAAGTATTACTACCAAAATTGAATGTATTTAACAACTTTTTCTTTTGAAGACCATTCTGTGAAAATATTTTATTAGTCATGAGCTGTGTCTGCTTTAATTTTATTTTTTAACTTGATTAATTTATTCTTTTGCAATCACAAAATTTAATTTATGACTTAGAACTTTGTTATTAACTCTTTGCAACTGCTGAATTAACTATAAGAGACAAGAACCATGTGCTACTGCAAGCATTTATACACTACTGAAAATATACAGTTTCAATGTCATTTTAACCATAACATTGATGTCATGTCTCTGAACTGCCCATTAACATCCTGGTTGACAGTGAAGTGAACATAAAGTACTGAACTGGGCTTAAAGAATGCTATGTACATATTAATCCATTAGCTGTATGAGTACAATATTTTAATATAATTTTCCTCTAACTCAGGTAAAACCAGTGATATTATAACTTGACAAAATACTTTTGAACTTATTACAATGTATCCTATACAGTATGTATTTACACAGACTGTTTACTACTCATGCATTTCAATCTAGTAGCTATCCTGGACCCATTTTTTTCTCTACACATATTTATTGCTAGACATTAATTTCATTTGTACTGAATTCTTCTGCATTTGTACATACAAAGACTATCATTTGTACTGAATTCTTCTGCATTTGTACATACAAAGACTATAAAGTACATTTAGTCTAATCTTACAAAATTAATAACATTAATATTAAGCAAAATCTTGGAACATTTTTATGTCTTTTTAGAAATATCTAGTGGAACTGGCACCAAAGGCATACGTTCTGTTATTTTAAACTACATATTCAACAATTAAAAACATTCATGCTTTTTATACCAACATATGTTTTGCCAAAAACATATTAAAAATAGTGACCAGTCTTGTTCAATTTTTTTACATATTGTTACTCTCTCTTGTATAGCTGTAATAAAGCAATTTTAAATCATCTTGTGTATAGCTTTGCAGTTTAACATGTTGCAAATACAATTTAATACTAAACAATACAATAATAGCTAGCATAAAATATATTGGACTTTCAGATTTAATCTGTTTGCTAATATTTCTAATGCATTAACACCTGTTTTTCCTCCCCCTAAAAGAGTATTGTCAAGAAGGAATGAAATATTATTTTTTTCCTGTAGCTCTATTTCAGACCCTTGTTGTTTATTTTTTCTGTAGCTTTATTTCAGACGCTTGTGCAGTACTGCTTATACAGTCAGTGTAAAACTGAGAAAGTGCCCCTCCCCCTGTAGTATTGCACTATTGTTTATTTGTTTTAGAATGTACACCAGCCCAATACTTTGGCCGTACATCTGCTCCACTAGGCTACCAAACTATAGACCCCTGTCTGATTTGATCATTTTTATAAAGCTTTTGCTGTTTATTACTACTAGTAGGTATTTACACCCTCCTGCACAATTGATTTGAATTGTATGTATACTATAGCCCATTTGCTGGCTGTACTTGATGCAACTGAGGTGTTTTTTTTTTCTTTTAACATTTACTTGCAAACAGATTATAAGTGACATCTATGCACAATTGTGACATTTTATTACAATTACCAAATAGTGTTGCCTGTAAACATTTTAACAATTATGTTTTAATAATAATGTTTTAGAAAAACTCAAGCTACTTGTCTGGCAATCAGTCTTGTTGTTTATCTTATCTTTCCAACATTTCCTGTAACTATTCATTCAGTCTAGGAAGGTCTGAGCTCATATTTTATACTCTATAAACTATAGTTAATTATTTTAGCATTGTTCTTTAAATTATCTGTTAATACACTTACAGTTTGAAATTAGAATGTAGTTGTAAAACATTTAGAAATATAATAAGTATTTGTGATTTGCATAACTATGCATTTATACTACATAAATAGACATTATTTTACAATTAGCTTACATGGATTTCAGTATTTTTTATTTACTTAACTTTTCTGCCATTCATTTTACAAAGACTGTTTGACTAATACCATCTGTGATTTTATTTCTTTTTAAAATTCAGAACTTTAACTATTTGAATGAAAGTAAAACATTTACGAATGATTTATCCATACATCATATCCTACCATCCTACCATGTATATTTAACCATTTTCAAAACATAAACATATTATAAAATATATTTCTTTTGCACAGATTAGCTGTGTATGCAGGAAGCTCCCAGTCTCTGTCAGTTCAGCTAATTTATTTCCTTTATCCTGCAACTGCTGTTGAAGAATTTCCTGTAATGTTCCATGGTCTTTCTGACATTCTTTAGTAAGCTGTTCTGCTGAATTTGAAACTCCTATGCAGTTTTGAAAAGATGTACGTATAACTTGTCAAGCTTCCTGAACTCATTGTGTCTGTCTTTTAAAAGTTTATTACATTATTTTGTAACAAAATGTACTAGAGGTTCTATCAGTAACTGATTTGACTGTTGTTGCAATTCTGAAATAAACCTTTTACATCTGGTGACAGAACATAGCCATCTAACATTTGAATATAATGTCAGCATATTTGTGGCATGCACTGTATTTTTATGACATTATACACACAATAAACATTTTTTTATGCCACACATGATTTTGTTTCAGATATCAGTTAAAAATTGTAATCCACTTGCATAATGCCTTACTATCAACTTGCTATCCATTTGCATAATGCCTTACTATTAACTTGCCCTAATAAGGTTTTACATTTGCTAATATGCTATATATACATTTCATTCTGTTATTATTATTATTACCTCTATGGCATTCATACTGTATATAACACAGAATAATTTTCTTACCAGTCAACAGAGAGGCAGATGGCCAAGCTGCTTTACAGTAGATGGTTGAAAAGTTTCTGTAGTCACTTGTGAAGTTGGTACAGCAAAACTGGCAGTTTCAGTCTTACAACTTTGTCTTGTTCCTTTTCTGGAGAATTTATGGAACTGCTCCACCTTCCTGCAATGCAGTCTCACTGGATTTAGATGAACTAATGAACTGTATTATAGCTACAAACTGTAGAAATCTGTAGAAATCTGAAGTACTTCACATAAACGTTAGTTACTGTGCTTTTACAGGAGTATACAAGGCATTACCCACTCACTCCCCCTGTTTTTGGATACAGGCTAGGAACGTTTGTCAAAGGGTCACCATTGAAAAATTGATTTTAATTTTGCGTGCTCTGCTCCTATGCTGTGCTGGATCCAAAGTCTTCTTAAGACACATAGTCTTGCTGTGCTGTTTACTGCTGAATCAGAGACATAGAGCTTTGCATGACTCCATCTGTAGTCTGTTTAAAGCACCAAGCCTTTCAAATTGCACACTGATAAAGAAATATATTTTGCAGCTATAAGCACAGTTACAGATAACTATTTTTATAACAAATGACACGTTCTATTTCTGTCAGATTGTAGCATATATTTACAAAGTTTTCCTTCATTACAGATATGAATGATGACAAATACAAAATACCTCTCTCTGTCCTTCTCTCACATAACTGAATTACTATAATAGTTATATAGAGTGCTAGTCACGCACATATATGTTATTTCCTCTTGGTATGTTTTTTGGACTTCTGTGGGAAGTCACATAATGTCTGTTTTTAGACCTTTCTATTGTCCTTTTGTGATTTACTTGTAAGCACTTTTGCTGATGTGAGGATGCCATTAACAGAAATCTGAAAGGAAACATCTGTACAAGCTGTTCCTACAAAAAAAACATCACATATTGCTGAATTTATAAAAAAGGATGTCTGTTAATAGATATTTGTTCTGCAAACATGAGAAAATCATGTAATCCTTGTTTTCCAATTCTGATGCTGTGAATAGAAGCCTGTCTGTTATACATACATTATGAATGCACATTTTACATATTCAAGCAAACATTTTATTCTATGCTTTATCTTCCAGCATATTTACAACAAAATTAATTTCAGCCTTATATTCATATCTAACAATGCTGAGGACCTAGTATAAGTCACAATGCCCACATTACAAGGCCAACAGTTGTCAAACACCGTAGATGTTGGTGTAGACAATCCACAGCTCTAAATGTCTAGTGCCATGGGCAATGACTACATGACAGTATGAATTAGTGAAAAATATAGGCAACCCTTTGAATACTCAGAGACCACTCTCCACCCACGTATCATACACAAACACACTTGGCTAGGCAACAACCACTATATTAGTAGTCCCCTATATATTGCCTCACAGATAGTACCCACGGTGTGATTGCAGTGGACTACATGCCTGTTGACCCTAACAGTGCCACTGACATCAGAAAGTACTTTGATGTGTTACATCTCCTGACTGTGTGTTATCCAGCAAGTAAAAGGTAATGGCACCCTGTTACATCCCCTCAGTAGACAATCAATGTGTGCAGTGGCCCTTTTGCCATGTTTCCCACTGGACGCCTGAAACAACTGCAGAGTCTGCAAACATATCCCACAAAGGGAATACCATGCCTTATACACATGCCCTGTATGGGCAGATGCCACTAACTCCACTGAATACCCATATCATACTGTCAATGTAGGTACAATCACTACCTCAGTTACATAGCCAGGTCTCACCAAATGAAGTCAGGAATGCTACATCATAAGATACCAATCTGTCCACACAACATGCCCCAGTGACCTCAATCTCACTTCCACACATCAAAGAACATGCATGTGGGACATGTGCACAACTCAGACACTGTCCATGTTATGGAATATAGATCATATACATGGGAAGCAGTGCACATCCCTGGCCACCCACAATAGAAATCTGGATGAGTAAATGGGGAATACAATACCCACCCCTGGGGACCCCTCCAGTGACTATACTCCTGACCCACATTGGGGACTATTGTCATGTGGCCTGATGCTAGTGTATTCCCTTGGGCTAGCCTTGTAGAGCCTTCAGCAATGAACATATGGATCCCAGTACTGGCAAGTGTGTGTGTGTGTGTGTGTGTGTGTGTGTGTGTGTGTGTGTGTGTGTGTGTGTGTGTGTGTGTGTGTGTGTGTGTGTGTGTGAATAGTAATCCAAGTGTGTTTGATTGATGAATATCCCCTGTGGCTGTGGTTATTAGCAATCGGAGGTGTGTCCAAACCAGAACATGTACCATTCTCCATTCTACAACAGATGTTGTACATGAACATATACCTATGTACAACCCTCAGCCCTATAATCTGTGAGGCATATGCAATTACTGTGTTACAGTCCGGGGATTACCATGCACATACTGTACCCTGCCTATGACATGGTGGATGTGTCACTACACTGCCATACCCTGTGGCCTTGCTGCAGGGCCACATCCTGGTGACACACAGATACCTAGAATGGAAATGGGATAGAGCATGGGAGAACACATTCACTCAGCACTTCACTTGTGGGGAGAGAAAGGGGTAAGGCTGGCACTGAATGTGTTGCCAAGACTGTGGCCATTATCTGTTGCCGCAGGATAGGTATCAGCCTTATGCAGTAACTCACAACACTTATGTTTAATGCTATGGAGGTTGTTGATGTAACTATCAAAGGCTGTTGTGACTGTCGTCAGTGTCTGCTGCATCTCTGCTGCCATAGATGCCTGTCAGGGATTCCATGAGGGATCCAAAGTTGTATTTGAGGCTAATAAGGGAGTTCAACAGTCATGGGACACCACCTTTCCCTGCAACAGTGTCCTCCTTCTTATGTACACTTTAGTAATGGCAGGGGACCATCACATTGTCTCCCAGTGTTTGGAGGACAGTGTCTGGGCTCTGTTGGCACTGGCTAGTACCATGCATTCATGTACCTGTTTGTACAGTGCCTATGTGTATGATTCCACAGTCATGCAGCTATTTTCCATTGCCATGGGTGCAGTGAAGACATCCACACCTGTTTTCATGGCTGCAAAGTTAGCTTTGGAGGGGTTTTCCAGGTGTTTACCTTTGTGGGGGGGGGTGTGGCTGACATGTTGAGTTCCATGTTGATTACAGCCTGTGTGAATCTCACCATGCAGGGACTGACATCTGGGGATGAGCAACAGTCCCATATTTAAGTGGTCAACACACGTCAAGGTTGTTGCATCCTCTACCAGGGGTCAGAGACACCACCTGTGGAGGTGTGGTGTGGGTGCTAGTTTGGGGGCTGACAGCTTTGGAATGCATCATAGCCTGATACTGCAGGTCCACTGTCTGCAGCTGTGAACCACCTCTCCATTACAGCAGACATGTGTCCTCCACTCCAACGACTGCTATGAGTGACTGCATCCTGACAGTTAGATGTCCACTGTTGAGCAGCATGACCCTCAGATACCATACATGTGTAGCTGTTATGGTGGTAATAACATTAGGAATACTGCCTAATAAAGCACCATAGGGGTGACAAGGCACTTAGCCAGTATTTGGCAAGCCAGCAGTGACAGATGTAGGACATCCATGCAAGTCATTGAGTTCTGTCAATCATGTCATCCCAAGCAGAGTGGTTCTGGATCCCCTGAGAATGACACATAACATGCAGTCAACCATCTTTTGATAGTACCAGAGCATCATTCTGGGTGACAACAGTACACTGCCAATGGATACTGTCACACCTGCCTGGACCACATAATCAGAGAGTTCAACCATGTCTCCTGTCATGTTGTCCAGGGAGATGTGTCCCAAGTCATTCACACCCACATGAAAATGGAGTGATACTTGTAGTTGTTGTGGAGTGACATGACTGGCTGTGTCATGTGTTAGATGCTGGCATGTGATTGATATTTGGCTGTTACCTGCTCCATATTCAACTTAGTGTGTGGGATGTGTGTGCCTCAGTATTGAGCTACCCATGATTGCTGTATTGTGCAAGGTGGTTAGCCTTATGGGCTTAGGTTGGGGGCACACTGTGTAGGTTAAATATGTGTCCCTTGGCATGTGACATGTCTGAGTGGGTGTCTGCCCTGCTGGTCTGTGCTGCTTGGGTAGATGTCCATTGAGTGTGTCTGGGAAGGTGGTTGTGTGGCTTTTCACTGCATGTCATGGCTGTCAAAGTAGGTGTCATGGTGAGCTACATTTTCCACATGGTGTGGTGCAGGTGTTGCTCTTATCCTCTTGACCTGCTACTCCAGTCTTTGGAGAGTGCATATGTCCACATTGGGTAATATATGGGTAACCCTCACAGGTCTGAGTGTTTGGAGTTTAGAGGGGAGGGTTGTCTGGGTACATGGGGCAGTTGCAACTCTGCCCTAGAATGGACAAGTGCACCAGGTTAATGGGTGAAAGCACAGATAACTGCCCTTCAAACATGCCAGGAGGGGTGGACATAACTAGTAAGTACTGGGGTGACATCTGTGATGAATGAGTACTGCTGATGGCTCACAGGTGTGCCACACTTCTTGATACAATAACCTGGTGAAGTGCCAAGCCATAATGCTAGTTGAAGTGCAAGACAGAAAGAACTAGCATGATGTATGGGTGGAACAGAAGGCAGACTGTCTGCCACCTGTAATACTTTACCACAGCTGTGCAGTTATCAGCAGCTTTGGCCACGTGAAAATTTAGTAAGCTCTGTAGCACATGCGGTAACTGCATAACACCATAGTAGACATACCTAGATAGGCAGGAGTTCTAATCTCAATACTGGCAAGTGTGTGTTTGTATGTGTGTATGAATCATGTACTGTCTGGCTCATGCCATGTTTGAACTGTGTACTACCCTTTACACTTCCCTTCACTCCAATTTAGTAAACCTGTTTATGTCATTCACCTTAGAAGTACCTTTGGAAGAGGTGAACGTGTACAAGCTCTGTGGCACATCTCAGAACTGCATAAAGCTCTATTATGAATACCTAGATAGGCAGGTGTTCTAATCCTAATGTTGGTAATTGTTTGTGTGTGTATGAGGATCATATCTTGTGTGATATATACCATTTTGAAGTGTATACCATACATATCTGGTGACAATCTCCCACTGCCATTACTTTATATAGTGTGGTAACAGCATCTACCTCCCATGCAGCAAGTTAAACCATTGTACAGTCCTCTGTGTAAGTGTGTCTGGAGTATCCATATGTTTGAAACCTATACGTGGTCAGAAGTGGTCTCTGTGCCTTAACAATGTCCATGTATGTGATATTATAGCCAAACAGTATAAATCATACACTCTAATAAGTGTATGAATTCTTGATGGGACTTAGCCCATAACTGAGTGTATTATTGTCTGAAACTTAAGCCGCATGATTTTGATGCTGTCTATTGTGTTTTATCTAAATTGGTAACCCTACTGAAAATTGCATATTATACTTATCTCTAAATGTTTCTATTGTTCCTAATGTATTTGTATTCTGCTTTCTGGTACTTTTCTCCCCGGGCCTCCACTGAAAATGGACATATATCCAGTAGGACTTTCCTGGTAAACAAATGTAAAATAAATAAAATAAAATAAATAAATAGGCCACAGTGAGTGTACTGACACACATGGCAGCATGAGGTGTCATACCTGACTGAAACATCATGCTGATAGGACGTCTACCATCGTCACAGGTGGCCAGCCTTGTAGGTACAATACATGAGTCCAGATGCTTGGTTTTATAAGTGAACTGTACCTGTTATGGGTCACAATAAAGGCTGGAAGAGGTGTGGACTGTCATATAGTGGTCCTCATTAGTATGTAACAGGAACACCTTGCATCTTAAGAGAGATGTGTACACAATTTATATCCACTGTATACCAGTAATGTGTCACTTATAACCTACCTTCGGCTGTTTGTCCAGCACAATATGCTGGCCTCTGTCCATACTTCTTGGCACTGACAAGTTGTGAGGTATGCTACAGGAATGTTGAATTCACATCAGATAGGCCCCAGTGGTGACCCATGTGATGCAATACAGTTAACCCTAGCACAAATGAACATGCACAACAAGCAATATAGCTATTACATAAAGCAATGTAGCTATTACTGATGGCTGTGTGCATGGTAAATTGCATGCGCTTCACATGCTTGGGGTATTGCCAGGCAGCAACAGAACAATGCCATACTCACCAGCTTCAGGCTGCTGTTCCATATGCAGACTAGGTAGTTGTGAGAGGGAGTTAGCAGACACATATTTGGCCTTGGTACAGGATAGATGCAGCATGTCTGCACATCTACAGTACTAAGTGTAAAAATACACAGTGTCCTGTCCTCACCATAGATGTGCACCTCTGTGCATTAGAAAACCCCATCCACAACTGCAATCGGCCCTGACACATACATGTATATATAATACAGATACATGTATGTCTGATACATTAGTGTACTAATCCCCACTGGGCCTTTACCTGCTCCTCATCCAGTGTGTGTGGGTGTGTGTGCAGCCCCCCCTCCACAATGCTTCCCTCAGTGCCATGGCTTGTGCATTTGATGTGTGGCCCAAGTGTGGTGAGGAGCTCCTTGGTGGATGTCAGTGGGGGCTGGATGGCTGGGTCCCCATCTGTGGCTAGCTGGTCCCTCAGTAAAGCAGAAGCCCATTGATGGGCATGGCATTTGAGGTCAGTGGCCTGATGCTGCACATGCTCATAGATTCTGCTGTGCAGGCCGGCATCATTTACATTGTGGACCACACTGTTCCACAGGGCAGTCCTCTCCCACACATCTTCTGCTCTCTGTTCAAATGACAGGGCATAATGTCAAATCACATATTGGATGATGGTGTCTGTTTCACCAACAGAGAATGCTGGTAATCGAGAACTCTGCATGTTACCTGGAAGACATAAACAGGAAAAAGGTCACAGGAGCTCATACGGTTGACAAAATGCACATCGACAGTGGATATTACTTGCAAATAATCCACATGACACCAAAACCCTCCAGGCTATCATGGCTATAGTAGCTTACATTACTTGCCTGTCCCTGAGCTATCTTATTCCTCCCAATGTTGGACACTTGATTGCATAATCCTCTAACCTCCATTCATTTCTGTGTAGAGGGTTGACAGTGGGCATCTTCCATGTGGGTGGTGTGTGGATGGTGGCAAGTCTGTGTTTGACTGTGGTGTGTGATGGAGCTTTGTGCACATGCCTGAGGTTATGTAGGACGCAGACACTGATGTTATTATGCCCCATGGAGATATGCTGTTGTTGCCATCAGTAGGCAATATGTACATGCTCAACACTGATGTAGGAGGCAGACACTGATGTTATTATGCCTCATGGAGATATGCTGTTGTTGCCATCAGTAGGCAATATGTACATGCTCACCATTGCTGAGGGGAGGAGTGTGGTTGATATGCATATCTCCCTGTACAACTGGGGTGGACAGGGTGGGGGATGTTCCCATCTAACCTGTGTGATGCAGGTTGCCTAAATCCACGGCATGTGTGTATGAGGTGCTATTTACCCCCAGTACAGGGTGAATTGTGTTGTTTCATCTGGGACTTACAACATATGTGGAACACAGTTGCAGATGTCCTTGGTGGTGTGGATATGTCTGATTCATAGTAATAGTTAGCTTTAGAGGAAGTCACCTGTGAACTTACATGCTTGCTCAGATATAGGTGGAATTGCTTCAAAGTTGTTGCCTGCACCTATGTGTTCCTGTACAGCCAATGTAACAACCTATTATGTGGTTTGTGTATTGCTGCTGTCCACCAAAGGAGACTACTCTACCTTGGTGGAGGCTGGATACACAGGTCAGGTACTGCTGTGTCCATATAGCTACAGTGGATATGAAGGGTACACATCCCTCATACACTGTCTGGTGTTTATGCAACTGGAACATGATACCACAATAACTCATTTCATAGCAATTTCCACCTGTAGTGTGACCTATAGCCTGTACAATTCAATATTAAACATAGCAATCCGGTCTGTGAAAACATATGGGAATAATACTCAGTACAATAAGCCAGTTGAATGTGTGTGCACACCCTTAAACTGATATGCTTTGTATGCACCTCTTGAGATGATTACAGCATTCATCTGTCTTGGTCTGGTCTCTAACATAATGGCACATCTTCACTTGGCAATAGTTGGTCACCTTCCTAGAAACACCTTTAATTGTATTTCAATTGAATTGTACAGGTTAGGGGTCACATAAAGATGAGAAATATTATGAAATTATCTTCTCTGGTCTGATTGTCATATAGCACACATACCTGGAATTCTAACAGAGACATGTACACTTGTGATATCCACTGTATATAGCTGTGGATATACCTGGTAGTAGTAGGCAAGGACAGAGGGTCATAACACAGGTGGACACTTCTCTGATTAATAGCTGAATATCAAGCCTACTCTAGTACCCATATCAGTGTCAGGGCACTGCAAAAAACAATAGCTGTACACATTTCTGTGGGTTGTATGCACTGATACTGATATTACACACGTGCAACATGTACAACCTATCTAAATGAATGCTTTAAACCCATGTGATTTAGCATTGTGCCTTCCAGCTGAACATAAGCATACATTTGTGTGCTCAGGGGATACCTGGTATACATTTCTGTTGTATGTCAGTATGGCACACTGTAGTTACAGTCTTGCTGCTCAATCATACATCTCAACCTGTTACAGCAGTATGTCTGGACAATGGCACACATAAGTGGGTGTCAAAGGGGACATCAGTATTGATACTGTATTAATATAGCTGCACCATACATTAGTACGTTGATTGCACAGTAGGGTTTGACATCACTGTGATAACCTGAAAAATGTGCAACAGTCATAAGTAGGCTATTATGTTACAATGTCATTGCTCACAGACCTGACAATGGTTTAGCTGACATAACACAGGTATATGTGTATGTGACTACAGATATCAGTCACAAATGTGTTTATTGTCCAGCACAACACTGTGCAGTTGAATGTTATTAATTCAAGATATCACATGCAGTTCAACACACATGTCTGCAACAGTACTTTACTATGCACATGCCCTCTATAGGTCTCTTAGCTTTACAAAGCAAACATGTGCCATACTCATAATCACAGGTAACATGGATACGGAAAACATCCCATTAACTGGCCTAGCAGTGGCACAGTCATAACTGTTTGACAGACACCTCTGCAGTTGTCATATATGAGCTGTTCTTTCCCAAGGTGAGTCAGGCTCCTGAGCTGTGATCCCACCTCACAACCTCTCAGAGCATCACATCTGGGCAATGCCTAAAATGATGGGGGGATAAATAGGGACAGACTTGAAATACTCCTATTACAAACATAAGACGTTCATAGAATGATACATTTAGCATTACAGTGAATATTCTTAAGGATGTGGAGTCTTAAACTCAAGTATTTGTCATTCACTGATAAATTCAATCCTCATCTATTTGCCAGAAAAGTACAGACCTCAGGAGGAACAGACAAAATTACATGATGGTAAAAAGTGTACATTCTGTGAAGATCAGTACAGTTGAGAGGTATGTATGTGATATCTCCCACTGCAGACAGAGCCAGATGCTATGGCCATAGCAGCTGTTTAGCAGGACATTAATACAGTATGTCTTGTTGGGACATATATTCCTCCAAATCATATTTCCCGTTATTACAGACCAGGTACTACATTCAATTACTTGCTTACATGTTCCACTTACCTTCTCTTTTCCACTTTATGTTTCATTTATTATTTCTCTCTCTCGCTCTTTCTCTCTGTGCACTACAGGGATAGAGCTGGTTTGAATAGGTGGCAGCATGGCTTTTGTAGGTGACGCTCATGACCAGGTAATGGCCTGTGCACCTATTGGGGTTCCCCACTTGCTAACTGCATGCAGAGCAGCTGTGTAGTTCTTCCATGGCAATGCACTCCTATAAATGAACACTCTATGTGGGTGTTGGCCCTTTTCCTTACTTGTGAGGAAGACATCCTGGAGTTATGTGAGCTACTACCTCTTACAACAAAACTTTTGGAGACAAGCCAACTAAATGGTGGGGAAGGTTAAAGACATAGGGGCAGAAAGTGAGTATTGCTGTTGCATGTTTGGGAACACTGCTAGTTTAACAGGGTTTGTTTGCATATGCTATTTCTGCATGAGTTTCAGTCTGACAAAGTTCTGTCTCTGCATAGCTCTCAACTGTAGGGCCATCCACATAATGTTATGTATGGGCTGTTCCCCAGACAGGTGTTGTCCTTGGCAAATCAGTAGCATACTCTAGTGATTGCATTATGTAGATGGTAACATCCATTTGTTTTTCTGACTTTATATCCCTCAGAAAAGATATATTACAACAAACCCTGTAACACCGGCAATTTTCTCAGTGTATGACAGCAGTATTTCATGTATGGTCGTGCATTTGGGCTTCTGTCCACCAATTATGTCAGGCTTTGTCCAGATGTCAAGATGTCATACAGTAGTAGGTGGATAGGTATACTGGTCTATCATTATTTAATGCTGTAATTCCTGCTAAGGGGAATGGCTGGGAAACATGTTGAAGTCTGTACATTGAAGAGGTTGGTGGAGAATGGTCTTAGATGGCCTTTCAACATATTTTATGTGGGGGACAGTAAAATATGTTTTAAAACTAGGCTGTTAGAACATGTCAGATGTATTACTGATAAGAAATATGTTAGTTCTATTGCTGTACATTTGAATAAATCTCACCATGGGGACAGTAGTGATCTCAAGGTACTGTTTCTGAAAACGTCTGTTCTTCAGTGTGATGAAAGAATCATAAAAGGATAATTGTTATGTACAGACTCAATATATTAATATTAACTGTGATGCTTTGTCCTGTAGGGGGTTAAATGATGAGTGTAATTGGAGGCCGTGTAGTCAATTATGTAATTAGGTGTTAACTGCTTCTTGTGATTAAGGCATGTATTTCTGGTAATGTTTACTCCTTGAAGACTTTGCCCAAGACATCAGAGTATAATAAACATGTGTGAATTAATGGCTGGTTATATTTTTCTTTGCTATGTTCAGACATTTTATTAGTTTTGCTAAATGGTTGTTGCATGTCTGGCCATTGTGTATGGTCTATCATGATTGTGTAGCAGTGTACTGTTCACTTATTTATTTGGACTGTGTGGGGAAGGGGGGCAGATGTGAGTGTCATGGCTGCATTTGCATCCAATGTGCATGCATTCTGCCCCAGTTGTGGGTGGTCTATCAGCAGTATATGTTTGTATGGGCATTTTGGCACATGTATATATATATATATATATATATATATATATATATATGTTTGTGTGTGTGTACATATATATATATATATATATATATATATATATATATATATATATATACATACACACATATACATATACATACATGTGTATATATATCTATATCTAAGTATGTAATATATATATATATATATATATATATATATATATATATATATATATATCACTCTCTCTATGTATGTTTCTCTTCAGATATATATATATATATATATATATATATATATATATATATTTATAGATACCAATCCTTCCTAATTGCACACTTGTCTCTTCCCTATTGTAAACTGGTTGTAATGAAGGGTATCTTTGAGAAAACATCCTCAAACAGTACAGCTGAGGTGGCTTATTGGTAAATTGCATAGGCTATGGTGTGCAGGGTCCTGGGTTCAAGGGCTGTTTATTTTGTTGCTAGGCAGAACAAGGACTTTTGGATACAGAGTGGTTAAGGCAGTTTTGAGCAGCTTTGAGCATGTTTGCACAGGTTTGTGTGATGGTAAGTGGTGTTAAGGTATAGTTAAATGAATAGGCACTTATGCAGTGTAGGTTTCACTTACCAGTGTGCAAATATGCTTAGCATTTACATTTAAGCAATGCTTAAACTGCTATGCATCACTTAGCCCTGGTAACCAGTGATCACATTCCAGTCTGATAAAATAGCTGGGTAATGACATCTTTAATAAGTGCATTTAATTTTCTGAACATAACATACATCTATGTGCTGTCATTACAGTACCAAGGGGTGTGAGTATACTGTATGGTACACCTGGGTATACATGGGTAGTACCACAATCTTTTCTCTTTAGATTTGTTTCATACATGGGTAGTATCCCAGGTTATGTGCAGTCACACTTGTATGTTACACCAGCTACAGTACACTGATTGACAGAAATAGTTTAACACATATTGCATCATTACGTTAGTACTTTTAACAGTGCTTTTTCAAGTAAGACTAGATTGCAGATTGTAGTACTGGAACCATACACCCCTGCATTCAAACCTGGACTCTGAGTACTAAGTATCTTGTTCTTGGTGTTTGAGCTGTATGTTTATATGTATCTCCTATTGGATATTGATCTGATAGATTGATATTAACTGAAGACTACTATGATTTTTGGATATGTCATTGAGAACTGCTGTCATGTAGTAATGGCATACCTTTCAGTTTTAGACATGTATCTTTCAAAACATTCATCCTAATGCATAACCTGTTGGCTATCTATTTTTTGTCTGTCCTCTCTACAGATGTGCATATGTCAGGTATTACTATGGCCATACCACTATGTAGGTGCCCACAATGTATTGTGCTGTGGGCCTGGACACTGCTGATAGTTCCGACTTATGGGACATTCCTTAATGTGGGCCTTGCCCCATTTCCTTGCCTGTGTGGGGGACATTACAGAGGTGGTGTTCTATAGATTCACATACAGTGGGAGGCAATACATCACAGGACAGGACATGTGGAGACAGCCAACCAACATGGGGGACATATACCCAGATTTGTGAACAGATTCTCTGTCATCAGTGTTGTGATACACATGGTGGATTGATAGATTGACAGGGTTTGTGTGGACATGCATTTAGTGTGTCACATCACAACTCACAGTGATATGTCTCTGACATACCTCTCCATTGATATGCTGTACACAGACTGGCCACAAGTCTGCCTGTTATGTTTTGTTTGTTCACCAGATAGTTGGTGTCCTTGGTAAATCAGTTGTGGACTTTGGGGAATGCAGTCAGTAAATACTCACATCTATTGGTATTACCAACATCATATTCATCATAAAGGATGTTACAACAAACCCAGTGAAATCTGCAACTGTCTCAATGTATGACAGCAGTATGTCCAATTTACCACTGTGTTTATGCCTCTATTACCACCTATTGATATAGGGGCTGATGCAGAGCTTAGTGAGTGGGGAATGTTATCAAAGACTTTGGCCAGATCAATGTGTCACCTTGCCTTCATCCACAGTTCACGTGACTGATGCCGAGAAGTTGACCAAGTTGAATGAGCAGGTATGACCTACTCTTCACAAAGGAAAACTGATTGGGATCCTGAGTTTAAAGATTCCCATATCCCTGTTTATTAGGTTCATGGTGATGCATTCCATAGCTTCACATAGCAGACTTGTCAGGAAGTTGGGGTGGTATTTTCCAGGGTCTGTAGTTACACCTTGTTTGTGGAGAGGGGTGACTGTAGCAGTGCACAATTCAGTAGGGACAAAGCCTGAGGTGAGGCTGTGCTTGTACAGGGCACACAGGTAAGGTGCCAGGTCACTCTGTAGTTCATGCAGAGCACAGCCAGGGATATTCTCAGCTGTGGATTTCCAAAGGTGATTAATTTGTGTTCAGATATAACAAGGGATGAGTTGACTATTGGTGGAGAGCAACAGTCACCCCATGTTAGGAAGGACCAGGTTGATGTGATGGGCATGTGCATCGGTACATGAGTAGCTTTCCCAGTCAATGGTGGGGTAGTTGAAGTCAACCAGTATGACAGTGTTAGGTTGGACACTAATATTCTCCAGGGTGTTTATGGACATGGAGTGTGAGACCTGGGACATGTACAGGGACCTATAGCAGGCTACCACCTTAAACACTGTCTTACCCAGTGTCAGCTATGCCTGCAGAAACTGTAATCCATAATGTTGGTCTACCACTCTGGAGGTGTGTGCATCCTATATGAATATGAAAATACCACCACCTTTGGAGCTTCTGTAAATGTTCTGCAGCCAAAAGTTGTGGAATTAATTATAGGGTGATACTGCAGGGGTGATTCCTGCTGCATTTAACCAGGTCTCTGTTACAGCACAGATGTCACAGTTCCCCATTTTAAGGAATACTTACAGGGAGTGAATTTCCAAAGTTAGAATTCCAGTGTGAAGCAGCATGACTCTCTGATTGCATGTCTTTGTAGTTGTCATATATTTCTGTATAAATATATATATATATATATATATATATATATATATATATATATATATATATATATCTTGCATGTCTTTGTAGCTGTCATATATTTCTGTATATTTATGTATACATATAGTTATTTATATATATATATATATATATATATATATATGTTTTTATTCACCTTTCTATATAAATGTATGTACTGTGGTGGTGGTGCTGCGGTAGCATTGTCGCCTCACAGTACGACGTTGTCCTGTTCGATTCTCAGCTAGAGCGTTTTCTGTGTGGAGACATGTGTGAATGGGTGTACCTTCATTGAAGGTTGTGCCTCAGAGCTGGCAACTCGACACGTAAAAATCTACTGCCAATCATTAGCAGGCCGGAGTTCCGCTGTGGCGACCCCTAACCGGGAAAAGCCAAAAGACACAACAACTATATAAATGTATGTATGCGGGTTCATATGAAAAGAATGAATGCTTGTTTCACCGACGCTCGGAATATCGAAATGAAAAGATCAACAACGAGAACACCGATGGAACAATGGCGACGTGGAGGTAAGCGGAATGGGGAAAGGATGTGTATGTATGCGGTAGTGACGGACGTCAGGGTGCGAGTAAGGTAAGTGTGTGATTGTGACAGTCTGTGGGGATGGGGTGGCTTAAGTGAGTTAGGGTTAGGGCTCGGGTCAGGTAAGTTGGGTTAGGGGTGGTTTAAGTGAGTTAGGGTTAGGTCAGGTGAGTGTGCGATAGTGACGGACCTTAGGGTTAGGGTTTGGGTCAGGGTTGTTGATAGGTGTGTATGTAAGGTTTTGGTTTGCTTGTGTTGTGTGTGTGGTGTTTGGAGTGGGGATTTGTTTAGTTTGTTAATTGTTGTTGTTGTGGTGTGGAGTGTATGAGGTGTTGTGCTTGTGAACTGTCGGTGGCTTCAGTTGTCGGTCTTTTCGTTGTCGATGTTTTGGTGTCGATATAGTAAGCTGTCGTTCTTTTCATATGAATCCATGTATGCATATATGTGGATATGAATGTGGATGCATATCTCTCTCTCTCTCTCTCTCTATGTATATATATATATATATATATATATATATATATATATATATATATATATATAGATATATATATATATATCTCATGTATAGAATTGTCCACATATATGCATCTCCATATATATATATATATATATATATATATGTATATACAGACTACCTGACTGATTCTACAGACTCCTTTCCCTGCTGTAGGATGACTGTACTAACTGATATGTTTGGAATGTCATCATTATTTTGTAGGGCTCAAATGGTGTAATGCTACATTGCTTTGATCATAGTTTACAAGGCCCTGGGTCCAGGACTTGGCAGGCCTTTTTATTTTGTTGCAAGGCAGAGCAGTTCTGCTGTGGAGGAAGGGCTAAGGACAATAATTACAAGAGGTCCCTAGTTTGGGCACTTCACTTACACAGCCTTTGGTCAGATTTGTTACAGTAATAGGTTCAGAGTGTGGATCCGATGTCCAACTGCATTACACACACACACACACACACACACACACACACACACACACACACACACACACACACACACACACATATATATATATATATATATATATATATATATATATATGGTTTCACTTCATAATCTCGAATTGCTGAAATCTCGAATTTGAGAATGAGAGGTGTACACTGTCCTTCACAAAGCAAGTAGGACTGTCAAGTATCTTGCCCCATGATGACACATGCTGGGTCCGCTTGGAAAGGCACCAACTATTTGGCCAATTGTTGAAGGCAATTATATTTTCTTTGTACCTATGCCTTATAGGTTCATAGTTTCATAGGATGACACTAGGCTATTGACCAGGAGGCCCTTATAAGGCTGGCTAAGAATTTCACCCATATTCCACAAAGTGAACACCTGTTTCCCCCATCCAGCAGGGACACGGGTGGGATCCCAGGAGTGTATTTTCTTTTTCCCATCCAGTCATCCAGGTTCTTCTTGAAGAGGGCTAGTGAGGTACTCTACTTGACCTGGAGAGGGAGTCTATTCCACAGATGGGGGAGTCTTTGGGACACAAATCTATCCTGCCAACAAGTTCTATTAATGTCACAGACCAGGTTGAGTTCTTGCATATAGGATGCATGTGTGGAGTTTGACTTACGGATATGCAGCAACTTCATCAAGGCTGGGTCTGAGAAAGCCTTGTATGCCAGACACAGGTCACCTCTGAGAAGTCTGTATGAGACTAAGTAGAGGGACAGGGCTTTTAGCCTATCTGTATAGAGTAGGTGTTTGAGACCCTAGATTTTCCTGGTCAGAAACCTCTGTGGTCTGTCCAGCTTATGCATGTGCATGGCAAGGTATAAGGAAGGGGGCATTGTACTTGATAATGGGTCTTATAAGGGAGGAGTACAGGGATGTTATGACCTCCTTGTTCCTGGATGAAATACCCTTACTTATGAGGTTGGCTATGTAGAAAGCCTTCCGTACAACGGAGGCAACGTGGTGGTCAGGTTGCTTTTACCTTGGGTGCCTAAGTCCCTTACAACTGATTGAATGCTTAGTATATTGTTATTAGTGGGATAATTAGAGGGGATGACATTTTCTCTAAAGGGAATAATGATGCATTTACTGGCATTCAGTTTGAGGCCATGCTTCTGGCACCAGTGATTAGTTTGGGTGAGACCCTCTTGGAGGATGTTCACATCACTAGGGGAATTTAAAACAGCACCCAGCTTGCAGTTATCTGCAAACTTGGTTAGCCACAGGCCAATGGCTTTGGCTTGCACCTCAGAAAAGTATATACCAAACAGTAGAGGCCCCAAGACCAATCCTTGGGGTACGCCGCTCATTATGGTTTTACTAATAGAGGTGGCTTCCCTTATTTTGACTGAGTAGGCTCTATCAGTGAGCCAGTTAGGTACCCATCTGGTAACATATGGGTTGATGCCTAGTTGGGAGAGTTTATCTATTATGCCAGAGTGGGGAATAGTGTTGAAGGCTTTGGCTAGGTCAAGGTAGGCCATGTGCACCATCTTCCCCTCGTTCATGGCTTTGATGACTGCTTCAAAGAAGTCAATTGAGTTTAACAGGCATGATCTCCCTTTGACAAAACCAAACTATGTGGGGTCAAGTGTTTGGAGGTTGCCATGTCCTTGTTTATAAGGTCCATGATAATGCATTCCATGGCCTTGTAGTTCATTCTAGTTAGGCTGATGGGCCTACAGTTGCCTAGGTCAGTGCATGCTCCACCTTTGTGTAGAGGAATGACAGTGGCTGTCCTCCATTCATCTTGGATGAAGCTGCTGCTCAGGCTTAGTTGAATAGGGTGCCTAATGGTGCTGAGAGCTCATCCCTGAGTTCATGTAGGATGCAGCCAGGGATGTTGTCAGGTCCCATGGAGACTGTATTTGTTGCCTTTGAGAGGGCATTAAAGACCTGCTTTCTGGTGATAAGGGGAGGGTGGGCAGGTGCTGGGATGTCCTGATTTACTGATGGGGGGGACAGGGGGTAAAGTTTTCACTAAACCTGTTTGCCAGTAGGTTGGCTATATCTACAGGATATGTGTATGTGGTGTTCTTGACCACCAGTTCAGAGCAGATTTGGGTGATACCTTGGAGATTGTGGGTGCATGTGAAGAAGGCCTTGTGATTGTCCTTAGTGAATGAGCCCAATTTGGACTCAAAGTTAGCCTTAGAGAATTTCACCAGTGACCTTATTTGCTTTACAGACAAATGAAAGATTACTTTTAACTTGGCACCTGCTTCTTCTTGGTCCTGGACAGCAATTTAGTCCAAGCAGCTATGTAGGTGGTCATATAGTTTTTTTTGTTGTAGACTTGGACATTAGTGCTAATTCCAACTGAAGGGACAGTGGCTTCTTATACCTGCTCTCAGGACACTGCAGTCAGCTTTGCAAAAGTTTTTTTGGTTGACCCTGACAAGGGGGTGGTCAGGGGAGATGGTGACTTCAAAAGCGATTACTTTATGGTCAGATCTTAGTAAGGAGGATGACATTTTAAGGATGCTACAGTGGCTACAGTTGGTTAATACCAGGTCCGGGATATTTTCACCTCTCATGAGGGTGTCAACCAGCTGATCCAATACATTGGCAGTGATGAAGTTGAGGAATCTCTGGGCATTCATGTTTGGGCTAGAATAGGTTTTCCACTCTACGGTTGGGTAGTTAAAGTCACCCATGATCAGGGTAGAGGGTTGAATCTTGCTGAATTCAAGTAAGTCCAGATAGGTGGCGATAGGGTCCTGAGTCATGGTTGTGAGTCTGTAGCTAGCAATAATTTGAATAGGTGTTTTGTGAAAGTTAACTGCACTTGGAGTGTCTCCTGTGCATCATACTCTGTGACAATCCTGGAGGTGTGTATGTCTTTGATAAATATTGAAACTCCACCTCCTTTGGCTTTCTAGCCCTCCATTTGGGGTCTGAAAGTATGTAGGATGAGTAACCTGGTAAGGCTGGAGTGCTGTCCACAGCTTTGAACCAAGTGTCAATGACTGCACAAATGTTAGCATCCTCCAGAGTGAGGAATGCTTACAATGAGTGCAATTTCATGCTAAGACTCCTAGCATTTAGCACCATGACGTTTGGAAGAATTTTTCACATTGGTAATTTTGTCCTCATGACTTTGACTAAAAAAAGGCACTATGTGGGAGCCAGGAGCCTTTGCCAGATGCCTGAAGCCCAAGGGAGACAGAAGGCTATCTCTGGCAAAGCATCATGGTCTGTCAGTCATGTCCTGCCAGGCTGAGAGTTACTGGATCCACATCCACTTGGAATGACACCAGAAACTAAGCCAATGTATTTATTTTATTTATTTATTTTGCATTTTTTAACCGGGTTGGTCCAGCTGGGTAAGAATTTACCCTTTTTCAGTGAAGACCCGAGGGAAAAGCCCCAAACAGACATACAAGTAGAGACACGTTTACAATAATACAGAACAAAACAATGTTATGAATACAATGGATAAGAAAAAAAAATGTACTCCATGGAATTAAACATAGCTATATGCAAAAATGTAATAATAAGGTTGTAAAAGGAAAAACAATTATAATAAATCCAAGAGGCATACAGTAAGGGAATTAAGGTTATAGGTAATCATTTGAAAATAATATGGCATTATTAGATTAGTGGCTAGAAGGCGAAATTATGTAAGTGCAGGGGGCCTCAGATCTGAGGAAGACACTAGTGCAGGAGTAAAAAAGAGAAACGTGTATGCACAAGGGGCCTCAGATCAGAGGAAGAGATGGTACAGAAGAAGAAAGTTTAGAGGAGGGATGTAGTGATCTAGAGGGAGGGGGTAGAAGGGAGAGCATATAGATATAGTAAGTTATAGAAATAGGAAAGGTCTTATAGATCAGACATAGTGGTAAAGTGGGTATAGGGGGAGGGAGGGGTTAAGTAGGGTGGTTGCAGGTACATAGGGTTGTTATGGAGATACAGTATCAGGTCATGTTTGAAGTTAGAAATGGAGGTATGGCTTCTGATTTGGAGTGGAAGATTGTTCCAGATAAGGGAAATGGAGTGTTTATAGAGCATTTTGCCTATGTTCTTACTGGGTCTATAGACTTGTAGTAAGTGTTTATCGGAGCTGTGCAAGGAATGGGGAGGGGTGCACCAGGAGATCAGGTTGGACAGAGATGGATAGTCAGAGTTAGAATTAAGAATTGTAAAAGCTTGGTTTAGCTGACTTTTGGCCAGAAGTTGTGGAAGTTCAAGCCAATGTAGTTTTGTGGGTGCTGTGCAGTGATGAGATTTATAGGAACTGCTGGTGACAAATCTAGAAATTTTGTTGTAGGCTTGGTCAAGCTTTGCCAGCAGGTTATTTTGTAGATTAGAAAATAGAGGGGAGCCATAGAGGAGGGCAGGGAGAAGATAGGATTGGGCTAGCGGCAGTTTTAAGTTGGGGGGCATGAATTTGCTATTTCTGTAAAACAGGCCCAGTTTTTGGTGTGTTTTCTTTATAGAATAAAGTATGTGGAGGTCTAGTTTGAGCTGGTCATCTATGATGACACCCAGGAGTTTAGTGTGTGAGTCTGGTCTTATGATGGTGCTATTTAGAGAGGATAAGAGAAAGCTGGATTTGCGTTGGGCAAGAGTTTTAGGCAGGAATAATAAGAGCTTAGTTTTAGAGGGGTTCAGGATGAGTTGATTGTTGGTGAGCCACTTCTGAACAGAATGAAATGAAGTTTGGGTGGAATGGTGGAGGTTGTTGATAGAGACAGAAATGGAGATCAGAGTTGAATCATCTGCGTACTGAATGATAGAGAAGAGGTTACTGGCAGTGTGTAGGTCATTGGTGAAGAGATTGAAAAGGAGGGGACTGAGAACTGAGCCTTGAGGAACACCAGTCTGAACTGCCAGAAATGGAGAGAAGGAATTTGCCATTTAACTGCTTGTAGGCGATTGGACAGGTAACTTGAGAACCAATTAAGTGTGGGGATGGAAATGTTTAGCTGAGAAAGTTTATGAAGTAGAAGGTTGTGAGAGACAGTATCAAAAGCCTTTGAGAGATCTAAGAAAAGGCAGGACACGAGTTTGTTATTGTCTCCGGCCTCAGCTACTGTATGTGAGAAGGATAAGAGTGCACTGTTAGTACTGTGTTTGGGTCTGAACCCATGGTGGATGGTGGTTAAAAGATTGTTTTGAGTAACGTGAGAAAGTAGTTGAGAAGAGATACACTTTTCGAGAATTTTGGAAAGGGGAGAAAGAATAGCAATGGGACGGAAGTTAGATGGTTTTGTGGAGTTACCTCCTTTATGCAGTGGGATAGTGTAGTATTGCTTCCAAATAGAGGGGATAGTGGATTCTTAGATTGAGCGGTTGATTAGAATGGTGATAGGAAGGGCAGCAGAGTTAGCAGCAAGTTTAAGGAATTGGGGAGGTAGGTTATCAGGGGCGGGAGAACAAGGATTGAGTTTACTGAGGAGAGTTTTTAATATAACTAACAGAGACAGTTTTGAGCATGAAGGGGTCTGAGAGGTTAGTGGAGTTAGACTGGAGATGTGAAAAAGGTGTGAGCTTGGTAGTGGAAGTAGTAGAACTGGAAGTGGAATTAGAGGTAGGGTTGGGGTTGTTGGGTATGTTAGGTATCAGTTTAGAAATGGTATCAATGAAGTAGTGATTTAAATGGATGGCTGTATCTGAGGGTGAATGATTGGGAAAAGAGTGTGGAGCTGTGGGTGAGCCAGGTTTGAGAAGAGTTTTCATGGTTGTCCAAAACCTCTGGGGGTTAGAAGTGTGCAGAGATTGGTCAGAGAAATGAAAGTTTATTTTGTCCTCATTGATTCTTTTTGTTGTAAGGTTTCTAAGTTCCCTGTACAATTGTAGGAGGGTAGGAGATTTGCTTTTCTGATTTGTTTCCAACTGGCATATCTTTTATGCATAAGGTGGAAGGTTTCTTTGGATAGCCAGGGGGCATGTTTAGCTTTGACTTTTATTTTCCTGATGGGGGCAAGAGAGTTGAGTATGTTTAGGAATGTCTGGTTGAAGTAGCTGACTGCGTCGTTTAAAGGTAGAGAGTATAGGCAGGACCAGTTAATTTTGGAAAGGATTTTGTCGAAGGAGGTGGTATTGAATTTTCTTAGGTTATGGATGTATTTTATGAGGTGAGTATTAGTGAGGTTGAGTGAGTCTAGTAATATGGATAGGCAGGTGGTCACTGATGGAATCAGGTAGTGTACCTGGCTGGTGGTACCAATTTGGAGAATTTACAAGAATCCAGTCAAGGATAGAATTGGAGTGGTTTTTGCCAAGAGGCAAGTTGAGTAAAACCATGTAGATTAAGACTATGAGAAGGTGTAGTAGAATTAACTGAGTTCCAGTCTATATTTGCATCCCCAAGAATGATAGTTTCAAAGGGGATGTGATGAAAGCACCAAGATAAGATATCTTCAAGGATGGTAATGTTATTCTCTGGTGGGATATAGATTGAGGCTATGGCTAGTTTTTGGTAGGTGTTGAGATGGCAAGTTACTATGAGTAGCTCTGTAGGGTGGAAGGAGGGAGGGGTAATGGTGAGTGGTAAGATATTGAGAGAGTCAGAATAGAGAATAGTGACACCACTTCCCCTTTTGGTAGATCTATCCAGTCTGTAGATGTTGAAACCAGGGGGACAGATCTCTGTGTTGTGGATGTAGGGTTTTAGCAACATTTCAGAGAGAGAGTTGAGGTGTGGCGGGTTATAGTGTTGTATGAGTGTGTGGAGCTCAGACACTTTGTTGGAGATGCTCTGAATGTTAATGGAGAGGAAATTTAGTCTTTTGGCTCTGTGTGGGGGAAGTGAAAATAGATGGGGAGGTAGTAGTAAGACTGGGAGTGATAGAGGTGTAGGGGGAGGAAGTAATAGAGATAGTAGATGGAGTGGAGAAGTTGGAAGATGAGAGTTGGTTATTAGGACCAGGGTTGGGGTGTATATCACATGAAAGGTGTAGTGATGTCAGGATAGAGAGAAAAAAGTTAGGTTGGGGAAGAGGATGTAGAAATTTGGATTTTAACTTTGGGATTTGTTTTGGTGAGGGGAGTAATTTTGTTTTGAAAAATAAGTAGTGTGATAGAGTGTACTGAGTGTGGGCATAGAAGAATAAGGTAGGAGCTGGATAAAACTTGGAAGGGATATAGGTTCCTAGTGGAGGGTAAGGGGAGGATTGCAGGGGAGTGTGATAAGATGTGAGGTATGTCAGTGTAAATAGCTGAGGAGAGAGAAAAAAAAGTGACATCATCTTCAGTGTGCATAAGAGTGTATAATAACTTCAGTGTGTATAAGTGTGTATAATATCTTCAGTGTGTATAAGTTCAATATAATACATTAATGACCATAAATAAGTAAAATATAAATATTTCATGTCACTTTTTAATATCAGTTTGAATATCGTGAACCAGCAGGCCTGAAAATTCACAAATAGCCACAACTACATCCATGTCTATATAAAGGAATGTATTTGAACACACCCCTCTTATATGGTTTGATATGCACTAATTCCCAAAAAAATGCTGTCCATTGGGTAATTAGAACAAATTTGTATACCTATAACATAAACTATCTTGAAATATGTTCTCATGCGAAAAAGCCCCCACATATTACCCAACAGGACCATAAATTACCATATAATCATTTAGCAAAAATCAGTGAGTCTGTACTACTGTAGTAGACCATTACTGGTTTCAAAAATATCATGTTAAACAAAACAGACCTGCATACATTTAGAATGAAATAAAATGTTGAATCAGTGTCCATCATTACAAAACTGTAATTCCCTCAGTCTTTGTAGATGTGAGGCTCCAAGTGACTGAATATAAATGCGCACCAAAAAACATCCAGACGTCAGCCTTTGCTTCTTCGTCCATTGATCATATGACCTCACAGATCCAAACACAGTTTTCCATAAATTCTTATTAGTCACTGTACATATGCCCCCATAAACATTCCACAAATGAAGATACCATATGGACACCTTTTAAACTATATAGCACACTAAAGGCAGAAGCATATAACCACTAACTCCTGAGTGTAATGAATAATACAAACTATCAGGCCTGTAGCTTTTACAAATAATACAGACTCCAAAACTGACAAAACTTTTCAATTCAAGTAATGAACAACAGCTTTTATTACTATATCAAACCCATAGCATGGCCTAAAACGTAAAAACATCATTACCAATACCATTGAACTTACATATGAACACTAATGCTTCTTACCACTTGCTACTAGAATGTCAGAATACAAAGTGTGCCATTTCAGGTGATTTTCATTTATCTGAAGTAAACAGTGTCCAATCAAGGAGGGTTCTCTGAAGGCATTTTTCTGAGAAAGCTCTTGGCTAGCATTACAGTTTGCTGCTATGACTTTTCTGCTATGCTCATACAGCCACTGGGTGATTATGGTTTGAGCCTCTTGCTTCAAAGTTAGAAGTTCTTGGGTCAACAAATCTGGATCTAGTATTAGTGCTGAAATTATGTCTTGCACAGCTTCCCTTCCTCTGAACGTCGCAGCAGTGAGTCGACTCAGCCGAGTCCTTTCTGTTCAATAACAGCCAGGAATCAATGCAGCAGTGAGCCAAGTCCTTTCTGTTCAATAATAATGTTCCTCCCAGCCAGAAAATGCAGCAGTTTAACGGCTCCCTTCAATAACGGCAGAACGCAGCAGTGAGCCAAGTCCTTTCTGTTCAATAGCAGCTCACAACCAAAGATAATGTTCCTCCCAGCCAGAAAATGCAGCAGTTTAACTGCTCAATCAATAACGGCGGAATGCAAGCTCTGTATATTACAAGTAGCATAAAATTAAATCTCTTAATTCCTTTCCATCCAATATAACTGACAAAGATGGTCAAGACCTCCCATCACTCACTATGCAACATTCATTAGCTGGTACAATATCTTATTGATCTCCTCAGTTAAACTGCAATTTCAGGAAACCAGCAAGAGAGAGAGAGAGTGATGATTTGGACACAACAGTGAGAGAAGAAACACAGCTGTCAGTTGAAAAATTGATATTTCAAGCTCAAATCAAGAAAATGTTACTTGATTGCGGAAGAAGTCAGTCATTTTCTGTTTGTATTGAGACATCATTCTGGGTGACAATAGGATGCTGCTTAAGGCTAGGGACACATTTGCCTGAGACACATATTCAGTGAGCTCAATCATGTCTCTCTTCATATAGTCTGAAGTTATTCACACCAACTTGGACTATGACAGAGTCGTAACTACCGGTTGTTAAGACACTTGAGAGTGTATGTGTTATGGCAGATTCTAGCACCTGACAAGCAATTTACTGTGAATTTCTCCTTGACTAGCCAGGTGAAGGGCACATCTGTATGTCTCACAATAGAGTCTCCTTTGACTAGTATATTGGGTTTTTGACTGGGCCTTAGATGCTGTGGGTTGTGATGTGTATGTGTGTTTTTGCTTTGGAGGTCTCTTTTGTTTAGATATGTTTTTGCTGAGAACCCCCGCATATGTAGGAGTGTGTTGTTCAGGTTGGGTGGTGTTAGAGGTATGGTGTTTATAGAGTTTGTGCAGACAACCTTCTCAGTGCCTGATGTACTGGCTTTTGATTGAGACAGCAAGGATACCAGGTTCTTAACGTACTTGCATCTCTTACATATTGTGTTCCTAGGTGGTAGTAGTAGAGGGTTGCCTGTGTATATGAGGCAGTTGCTACACTGTTTCAGGGTGCCCATATCAACCAGGCTAGCAGGAAAAACCATTGGAAATTGTCCACCCATGGTTGTCAGAATCTGTGGAAAAGAGGTTGGGGATAGTAGAGGGGGTGCTATATGAGCAGAGTACCTGAGTAGGGCTGGATAAAATCAATACAGTAGCTGCAATAGAGGGTATCACTTACACAGGAGTGCTGATAAGTTAAAAAAATGCAGCTGAGATACTTCACAAAGGGTTAAAACAGTGCAAAAATGAAAGTAAAATAGAAACACTGGAATTGACCAATCAACCATTGTCCGTGAGCTCTTAGCTAAACACCCTATGTTAGACTAGTTCTAACCTGTTCACTTAGTCCCACTAAGTGCAGACAGGCCCCAGCCAACACGAGATTGCATAGCAGGAAATGCAGGAATCGCACAAACAGATCTGGATACAGCAAAACTTGTAACCAGACTATGCTAAAGATATTTAAATTCTGTTTAGGTCGATTTAACACAAGAGAACAAATACACACTTAAATATAACAGTAGCAAACAAGAGAAAACTGATTTAAACAACTTAACCAATAAAAAAGCTCAAAACTGAGCCCTGTTCCAGCAACCTTCAATCATGATGTCTAACTACACACTCCTGCTGCTAGGGTGCAGGGGAACCTTCTCCAACAAAAGATGGCCTGGTTTAGTGCTCAGATTAGACAAACAGAGCTAGATTCAGCAGGTCTAAATCTAGCCTATTCTACAGCAAACAAGGTGTACTGATTTCAGAAATAAATAGTTCAAATAAGCAGGCACAATAAGTCTTCAATATTAAACCACAAAAAGAAAAACAAGCAACAAAGAAAAAAACACTACCACAGATCACAAAGAGAACACTTTAATAATACAATAAAAACTCTGGTGCCTCAGCTCAAAAGCCTTCAAAGGAGTAAACATGCAGTAAAACACAGCAAATATATATATATATATATATATATATATATATATATATATATATACACACACACACACACACACACACACACACACACACACACACACACACACAATTCAATAAAACAATTAACAGAAAAATGCATCAATTAATCACATACTTCCAGTCAAGGTCCCTGTTTAACCCCATAGGGTCCAAAGTATTATATTTCAGATTATAAATAGTTACTTTTTACAGCCATTTATGTTTTAAATTAGTCTTCTCCCCAACTTGCACACTAACATGTTCCAAAATGGACCCTCTTAATAATGAAGCATCCCCTGCATGAAAATCTTTGAAATGTGCAGCCAGCGGGCTTTCTAAATGCATATTTCTAACATCCCTGACATTTTCCTGAAAACGAACCCTAAAAGCATGCTGACTTTCCCTAATATAAAACAACTTACAAGGACACTTTAAAACATAAATTATTGCCTCTGTATTGCAATCAAATTTATGTACTGGTTTAAAATTAATATTATTAATTTTATAAAATTAGTTAACCATAAGATGGAAAATGGAACATTCCCACACTTATAAGTACCAACATTAATCTTTACACACGATTCTATATTAGATAAATGAAAAACAAATCTATTATATATTACAAAATTGGCTATACTTCTATCTTTCTGGTAAGAAATACGTGGAAATTTATTAATTCTATTACTTAATTGTCCATTTGAGAGCAACATAGGCGAATAATGTCATAAAATGTCCACTATTTGCAAACTCAAAAAATAATATATAGTAACAAAATAAATATTTCTCATTGCCCCCTCCTCACTTTTCTTAATATCATTATTACCGTAATACATATAATTTTCTTATTGCTTAAATTATTCTTAGCAGCTTTATTTGATATATCACCCCTAACTTCATTAACCCAAACTTTATGTAAAGCCTTCTCTACTAGATCTATATTATGCCCTCTCCTAATAAACATTTTATAAGTATTGTTATCTACCATTAAAAATCAACATTCTGACTGCACAATCTACTTAATCTAAAAAATTCACTATATGGTAATGCCTCCATTAAATGTACAGGGTGGCAACTTGAGCCTCGTAAAAATATATTGCTTCCTATAGACCTCCTATGAATAGAGGTAACAATATTTTACTACTAACCTTACCAATCAAAACTAAATCTAAAAAAATTAACTTCAATTTCTACTTGTTGTCCTTCAAAATGCAGTAAAAAAACCTATTATTTTGTAAATCTTACACAAAATGATCAACCAAGTTTATACACCCTCTACATAAAAAATGAAATCATCAATAAATTGAAAATACTTCACAACATATTTATTAAAAAACTCATGCCTATACAAATATTCCAGCTCAAATTTAACCATTACTATATTCACATACATGGGGGCAAAATATGCCCTCATCGTTGTCCCCTGTTTCTGATGGTAAATCTCACCATTAAAGGTTAAAAAAATTATTTTTTAAACAAAATGTAATCAAGTTTATAAAAACATTAGACTTGGGTGAATCACCCAAAAAATAATTCATAGACTCTACCCCATGTCTATGTTGTATATTAGTGTACAAGCTGACCACATCAAGTGTCAACCAGTACATATCTCTCTCCCATGATATAAAGGAGAGCTTATCCAAAAAATCTTGAGAATCCTTTATATAAGAAGGAAAATACTGTACCACAATGAATAAACGACTATGCAAAAAAAAAAAAAAAAATACATTATGCAAAAAGTACTTATGAGTAGCTACAATGGGATGACCTTTCAACTTTTCCAAACCTGTATGTACTTTAGGAACACAGTAAAAGGTGGCCGTATTAGAATTATCCACATTAAATTTACTTTCAACATAATTTTTAGTAAGATATCCTAACCTACAACCTTTCTGTAACAATAATTAATATTCACAGATTGCAATATTATAAATATCTGTACTACTTTTTTCATAAATACTTTTATTATCAAGATGTTCATAACACTTTTTTGCATATTGTGTACAACTCATCACCACAATTTTGCCACCTTTATCTGCAGATTTAATTACCAAATCCTTATTTCTACTCCTATCTGACAAAGCTTGCCATTCTTTCTTAGTCATATTATAATTGCAAGTACTTCTGTTAAAATTATAACATAACTGTTGAACATCAACATTAGAAGCAGCTGAAATTTTTGAATATTACAATTAGTAAAGGATGGTATAAATGCACTTTTAGTGGAAAACACTATCAGTATTTGATAAGCAATATGCATTGTTACACATATCATCATTTTCAGAGAGACACAAATAAAAACGTTCTTCTTCAGAAGAAGAAACATCAAATTCATTCTCCACTACTTTCATTACCATCATCAAAAAAACAAGAAAGGTGGTTTCCATACTAATCTAAATATTTCACATTTCAGTACATCAAGTCTAGTAAGCACAGTAGGGACATATTTTAGTCCCAAATTCAAGACAGAAACCAATTCATCATTTAAATTCATTCCTGAAATGTTAACTACTTCATTAACACTAGATTTAATTAAATCATTGCCCTCTACCTTTCTTGGCATTAGATTTAAAATGCCCATGTGTTCTGTTCCATTGTTGTCCTTGTCCATTTCTCATTCTTTTTTGATTGACATGTTCCAACAACTGTTCCCCTTGCCCATTACTCTGAAACTGTCTATTAAAGTTGGTAGAATCTTACGCCGCTGTTATACATGGGTAACCCCCATCTTCACTCTCTCAATCGGTAACGTAATGACTGCCTTCAGAGGACACAAAAGTTATTGTAGTAGTCCCCCTGTTACCTCCACTCTCACAAGGATTACTCTTATGGATGATGTTAGAGGTGTGGTGTTTGTAGTGTTTGTGCAGAAAACCTTCTCAGTGCACATGTACTGGCTTGTGATTGAAACAGCAAGGATTCCAGGTTCTTAATGTAATTGCATCTCTCACATATTGAGTTCCTAGATGTTAGTAGTAGGGGGTTGTCTGTGTACATGAGGCAGTTGCTACACGGTCTCAGGGTGCCTATATCAACCAGACTAGCAGGAGAAATCATAGGAAATTGTCCATCCATGGTTGTCAGAATCTGTGGAAGAGAGGTCAGGGATAGTACAGTGGGTACTATCTGAGGGGAATGACTATAGGTGTGAGTAGGGATGGATAAAATAAATACAGTAGCTGTAAGGGAGGGCCTCACTTACATGGGAGTGCTGGTAATTGAAATAATGCAGCTGAGATACTTCACAAAGGGTTAAAACAGCTCAAAAATGAAAGTAAAATAGAAACACTGGAATTGACCAATCAGTCCTTGTCCCTAAGCTCTTAGCTAAATGCCTTATGTCAGACCAGTTCCAACCAGTTCACTTACTCCCATTAAGTGCAGGCAGGCCCCAGCCAACACAATATGGCATATCATGAAACACAGGAATTACCCAGATAGATCTGGATACAGCAAAACCTGTAACCAGACTATGCTAAAGATATTTAAACTCTGTTTAGGTCGATTTAACACAGGAGAACAAATACACACTTAAATATAACAGTAGCAAATGAGCAAACCAATTTAAACAAATTAACTAATCAACCAATAAAAAAGCTCAAAACTGAGCCCTGTTCCAGCAACCTGCAAACATGAGTTCTAACTGCACACTCATGCCACTAGGGTGCAGGGGAACCCTCTCCAACAACAGATGACCTGGTTTAGTGCTCAAATTATACAAACAGAGCTAGATTCAGCAGGTTTGAATCTAGCCAATTCTACAGCAAACAAGGTGCACCCATTTCAGAAAGAAACCATTCAAATAAGCAGGCACAATAAGTCTTCAACCAGCAATTCTCAACTCAGAAGGGCAGAATCTACCCTCTCCTCCCACAAGAGTGTAGACCACAAACCTTCTTAATGTAAAATAACTGGCCTGAAGCCCAAGTGCTTAAACCAGAACTAATACATTTTTAGAATAGCAGACACACTAAGCCTTAAACCAGCAATTCCCAACTTAGAAGGATGTAAGCTACCTCTCCTGCCACAAGAGTGTAGACCACAAACCTTCCTAATTTAAAACAACTGGCCTAAAGCCTAAGTGCTTAAACCAAAAGGCTTAGACTAACAGTTGCAATTTAATCAGGCTACTAACAAGCAGCAATAAATGCTGCAGAATAAATGCAATTGATTACTTTTAAGAACAAACAGCAAAAGCAAAATAAAGTAATAAAGTAGGAAGAAACACACATACAGTAAAAGCAGATGAATAAAGTACATTTTTTCCTTTTTTAAGGTTAAATGGGAAGGGAGGAAACAAGATAATTCAAGGTTGAGAAGCTATGGGGTGGGCCTTCCCAAATGATCTGTCTACTCAGTAGAATGAGGCGATAAAATGGGACTGTAGGAGTGTCCAAAATGAGATTTATAGTAGGGGCGGGAAACTCAAAGCCACCAAATTTAAGAACACAACAGGAATTGAGCTGGTGGGAGGGAAAATGCAGCCAGACATCAGCAATATTCAGAACAAGAAGGCCAAACAAACACGTCAGCTAAATAGAGATATTTCTAAATAAAAGAGCAATGCTGTTTCAACTGACCCTAGCCAAGAACTCTCAAAGTTCCTGCAAAACAGAAACCGTAAAGCAAAACAAATGTAATACTAGAATAACATACAAAATATAAGTGATCAAACCTTAAATGAAGAGCTTCTATTCAAAATAAAATGCAGTCAGAGATCAGAAATATTCAGAGTAAGCAGGTCAAACAAACACTTCAGCTAAATAGAGATATTTCTAAATAAAAGAACAATGAACTGACCTAGCCAAGAAAGAAGGTTTCCACTCAAAAACAGAGACTTAGCTGCATTTGCTACATGCATGGAGAGTTCCATGTCTCTCTATATATCCTTCAAGGTTTTTCCAAGTTATTCACACCCACATGTACCACCACCACCATGTCATAGTCATATTTGCCAGGTTAATGAGCCTTAAGGTTCTTGAGGCATCAGAGATCCTGACACCCTGTCTTTGTACAACCTAGTGAGTGGAGAATTGATGTGTCTGACTACACAGCCACCAATCACTAAAATGTTTTTATTTATATCATTTTTCATGCAGTGGATCGAGGATTATTTAAATCCTGGTGCCAGAAAGTGATTTGGTGTTAGATGTTCACTGAAGCTTAGTCTTTGTGGATCTAGGGGTCTTTGGCAAGGAATTTTTTACAGTCTCATTATAAGATATCTTAATGTTGGTTGGGATAGATTACTGTAGGAGCATGTGCTGCTCACAGACTGTGTCCTTTTGTGAGAATGAGGCCTTGTTGTCAATTAAATACTTGCATCTCTTACAAACAGAATGACATGCAGTAAGTAAAAGTTCATTATCTGTGATCATTAGGTAGTTGCTACACTGCCTAAGCATACTAAATGCTACAAGGCTGGCAACAAAAGGAAGATATGTAGGTTAACACTCCATTTTAGTTCAGGGATTCAGACAATTAGCTTGAATACACACTGTACTGTATTAATTTAAATGAGCTATATAGAGCAAACAACAAGCTGTGCTAAGTAACTATTCCATGTACACTATGCAGAGCACAGTCTCACTGTTAAGAGCAATGTGGAGCAACATCAAGCTAATTTTACTAAAGAAGCACAGACAGTCACACAGGCTATTCTGTGGACTAGCAGTGTGCGGTGGCGTTCATTGCACAACCACAGGCAGCTGTCCATACCACAAATATTGCTAATGACACAAGTCGGTAGTGATTTGGAGGGGATAGCTGGTATAGACAAAGATATAGCTCAAAATTCCTGCCTTTTGAAAAACAATTGTTTGGGTATGGTTTAATCTTAAAGGTAAAAGGAAGGTTGCAACAAATGGCATCCTGTCATCTTACTGCTAAGCCCTAGCTGAATAAAACTGCTTTAGTCTACTGGACCAACAGGATTATCATTGAAATGATATCTGCAGAAGAACTGTACACATGAGAAGAATGTTTGATCACCAAGTACTATTCCACAGGAAAAATACAGCCTATGAACATATCCTGTATGGCTGACGGCCCTCAGAAGAACTCTAAGATAAGGTGATTTATTAATAGTATAGGTGTTTCCGAGTACTTAAGGCTGTGATAAACAGTGCACCTCAATGTTCCTAGCCAGCTGATTAGCTGCTTTTTTCAATGAGAATTAAAACATGAAAACTCACCAATACCCGGTCAAAACAATCACTGATATCACATATGTATCATTCGCCTCTGGGTGGCCCGAGCTGTTCATAGTGCATCTATTTCATGACTAAAACGTAATGCTGGGTCTGCTGTTCTTTTTGGTGACTTGAACTTATTAATTGTTGTGCTTACTTTAAGAGACTGCTAGTAACAATCAAAAAGCAAAGTTCTGCTCTCTGCACAGTTTGTGATGATAAGAAATGTTTTAACTACAGAGTAGTTAATATGGTAAGAAAAGTGTTTACACTTTGATGCCACATACATGGTGAAGTTAAAAACTCAAATACTTAAATTGGTCCACATGCATATCCCCACTTATATAAGAATAGCGTTCAAAGTAAAAATGTTTTCTAACTTAAAAATGCAGTTGCACATCATGAGTCATTTAAAGGCAAAGTATGATGCAGTACATGTTCTGAGCTGAGTGGAGAAGCTATTGCTGTAATCAGAGAGTAAGAGAGAAAAAAGGTTTAGTGAACATTGTTCAGAGCAAAGATGTGTATTCTGCCATCACAGGCAGAGGCAGGGCTTCCATACCTAAGAGAAGGGCCCTTTTTCACTAATACACATGGATGGATGAAACTCCTTATCTTATCTAGAAAATATTAGCAGGCACAACTTGTAACTCTTAATATTTGTTAGATATATTACTGTAGGTTATTTTCAGTAAATAAAAAACATATAGTTTCCATAGATGCATATTTTCTCCCCTTTTCCTGGTATCACCCTCATCTTTGTGTTTAGTTTATTATAAAAAAGAGGGTTATATACAGATTTCCTTCATAGTTACATTATTCTAAAATTAAGTGCAGTTATGAGAAAATACTACCAAAGTACTACTGCCTCTTATTAGTTGTCATAAAAAATTTCCAATAAAGAAAAAGAAAGGAAGAAAACAAAGCATAACAAAAGAATGCTAATGCAGCATTCATTCTGAAGACCATATCCCATAATTCCCTCAGATTAGGTGGTGCTCTTCCTGCTATAACAGTCTTTTATGCCCTGGCAATTCAATGAAAACAGACTATGTTACACATTAACGGGTCTCTAAATTTATAATTTTTCCCATCAGGTAGGGTACCCTGCTACAGAATTCAGCTCTTCTGCTGAATCATTTACTGGATTTTGCAAATCAGATTTATTATGTGCCTGTTCTGAACACTATGTTTTCATATTCTTATTTAATGCAGTCATTGAGTTAGGCCCTCCCCTATGCCTTTGCCTTGTCTTCTCATCAGTCACCTTAAGTGAGTCACCAGCAAACTGCAGTTTCATGCTGTCTTTTGTAGCTGGAGCAGAGACAGTCGTTCAAACCCCATGCTGCAGGTATACAGACTGTCATGTTTATCAAGAGAATGCTTTGAAATGAAGGCTGATGGCTGATCTGATCTGTTTTAAAATTACTGTTGCTGCAGTTATTCATCCTTAGGTTTACTGCAACAGTTCCTTCCTCGCTACATTTCAAAGAAGATGATTGATACTAATTGACACAATCGAAATACAGCTCACAGTGAAGCAGATTAAATTCAGTGCTATTCAAGGCAGACCTTTTGCAGCAATACTCAGAACATTAGCCAAAAATAGATCTGCATTGTATATACCTTATATGGAATATTTCCAAAACTGGCATCATCCACTTATAATGATGCTCAAGCCTCTAAAACTTTCCACCTTTTATTTTTTTTTGTTTATGAATACAATGAAATGAATATGTTGTAGTCAAAACAAATTCATTTTGTTATGTACTGATAACGTCTTCTCAGTTCTAGGGTGTGGCCATAACTGTTGTGGAAAATTTCACAGAAAGTCAAGATTTTTACTTCATATTTTTGATCTGTTCTTCACAAAATTTGTGGTTTTCTGGCAAGTCACTGATGATTGAAGTCACTAACTAATAACTGACATTTGAGTTTCAGACTTTTCATCCTTCATTAAATGCATGATAATGCAAAACTTATTATTCCAGCCACTTTTCTTTGTTTATAAGAGTAGTATTTAAAATATGTCCCTGATTTTGGACCTTTGTCCTCAATTATTTTTGGCTTTGTCCGGAATTCTTACACTAAGAGTATGAAAAGAATGGGTGTGGTCCTTATCAAAGTGCAAAAAAGCATCCAGATAAGGTATAAACAATGTATACTAGCTCAGCTAGCACAGTGTTGCTGAAACACAGAGGCTGACCACCCAGAAAACATAAATAAATAAATAATATATTTACACAAAAAAACTGTTTCACATAATTCTAATCTAACTCTATACGTTTTTTTTTTTTTTTATTTAATTGTAAACAGGTGACATTAGCATCGTCAGATGAAATACATGGTAGAATTTCAAAGAATTTCAGATGCATTATTCCCGTGCAGCCCTCGATACTTGACCTGTGGGTTTGTAGTTGTCACAGTTTTCACCAACACATACTTTACCTAAGATGTAGGTATGCTGGAAGCATGCAGTAAACAACATAAAGCAGACACATGATAATCTACAGTTAATAAAGAGCCTATAGGATCTGGAACATTGTAGAGAACCCTGGGAGGAATTGATCAAAATAAATAAAGAAAAGTGAGACAGAGATGGCATTCTGGATAACTTAAATGAAACTTATATAAGACGTACAGAGCTATGTCACCCACCTAATGAATAAAGCATTGCAATATGCTATATACACTTCTGTGCAAAGGTAAGAAATGTTGAGTAGTCAATGAAGATCTATATAGTCATGCATGAACCAAAGAGTATTGTAATGTTGTTAGTATATGTGAGTATTATTTTGTTTCTCTAGGGTTTAGTTAGCAGTACATAGGACTCAGGAGGATACAATAACCTAGTATTTTTAATCTATATTTAAGATTATAAAAGAGTTCAAATAAATAATGTATAAATTCTCTATTTTACTGAATGCTTACATGCAGTATTAAGTGTATTAGGCTTCTGCAGCCTGCTTGCCCTTTTAGTACCCCCGCCTTACCTTCTAATCACTGTCATCTTTAATGGCCTTGTCTCATTTCTTGTCTGGTTATTAGTGTGTTGCTCACTGGATAACATCATTTCTTTCAGTGGCAGTCAATCATTCATGAGATATGGCCCTTCCAACAGAGAGACTCCAGGTGGAGATAAGTAGTTGATGTGTCCTTGCCTTTTTTAAAACTTAAGAGCTATCCATGAGTCACTTATTCCTGTATGACCAGTAGGCCAACTGTCGTGAATCAAATCAGCACAGTGAACAGTGCAAAGAATAAACTACACGTGTGTATGTGGGTAGCAATGGCTTCATATCTATCTATTTATCTATCCATCTATATGTATATACATAATATACATATATATATATATATATATATATATATATATATATATATATATTTATATATATTTGAAATGGTTTTAAATAATATTCAGTTATGCAGATTTTGTGTTTTTCACTTCTTTCCTCACTCCTGTTTTTGTTTGTCTATTTCAGTTCATAAAGGCAAGTAATTCTAGAGACCATTTACACCATGACAATAGCCACCCTTATTCTCTACCACCTACTTTTGGGAAGGCAAGGCAGGTCAGGCCACGAATGGTTTAACAAATGCCATCCCAGTCATCAAGATTCTTTATGAAGGGTACAGGGGCGCTACTTTGTTTTACATGTAAAGGCAATTTGTTCCAAAGATTAAGCAAGCATTGAGGATAATATTTATCTCTCTGGTGTATTTTATTGATATGCTGGTGGTGGGATAAATCCTTAGTTTGAGTGTTTGGGGATCTATTTCATGGGACAGAGTGCAAGACATAGACCTTGACATAGGAAGGTATAACTCAAAATATAGGAACAGGGTTTCAAACCTGTCTTAGTAGCTAAGGCTTTTTGGACCCATAATCATTTTATTTAGGAACCTATGGGGTCTTTCTAGCAGCATGATGTATCTACGCAGGTACATCCCAAAGGGGGTATTATTAAATTATTATATTATAATTGGTCTAATCAGAGCCAAGTACAGAAGGATAGTAACTTATTATGACCTAGATGAGACACATTTACATATCAGTTAGGCTAGACAAGAGGATTTTCTGATTACTGATGGTATGTGGTAGTCGAACTTATCAACCAAGAATCCAAAATCCTTGACTACTGTGTCTGTTTTGCATTGCGTATTGACTCTGCTCTAATGAAAGTTGAAGATAGAAGATGTTTACTAAATGTGACAACACTGAACTTTTTTGCATTTAATTTTTAACATTTTTTTCTGTATCCTGTTGCTTTGTAATGATTTGTTCTTCCTGTAGTGATTCTGTACCGCTGGTGTTTGAGTGATATCATCCAGCTTATAACTGCACATTTAGCTACCTATACATTTAGATTTGTAGTTTGTAGGTTGAAGAACTATCTGCCAAAAAGGGTGGGTCCCAGTACTGATTGCTGAGGAACAACACTAATTACCTTAATGCTATGTGAAATGGCACATCCCAACTTAACTATATGTGTTCTATGTTTCAGCTAGTTTGTTATTCCCCTTACCAAACAAGGTCTACATTAGATCTTGTTCACATTGATAGTACCAGCATTGGGGGGGTAGTTTCAAAAGCTTTGGCCAGATTCAGATATTCTGTATGGAACTAATGACCACCATTCACCTCTTCAATAATCTTTTCAAAGAAGCAGGCATGTCCTATCCTTGACAAAAACAAATGGTTGGGGGTCTGGTTATATGAGGTTTTATATGCTGTGCTTTATGAAGTCAAATATCCTGAATTCATTGGTCTTGCAATTTAGGCTAATTAATCTCATGGTTCTATAAATGCCTGGCACATGGTAGGGCCCTCTTTGTGAGCAATAGTCATTCTTCATACTTGAGGAATATACCCTGTTGCTATTCTTCAATTAAACAAGTTCAAGAAGGGTCCCACAAAGACATGTTTGGTATGACTTAGCCATCTATGTAAATTGCATAAACCCACTGAAATGGTACTTTTAGGTTTGGGGAGCACAGTAAGGATAGGTTCCTTAAGATCTTCAGGGAATAAGGGGTTCAGGGATTTGTGGAATTTTAAAGACTGTTTCTGTAGTAAAGATAGTATTAAATTTATCTGCAAGTATATTAGCTATGTCTAAGATCAGAGTTGGTGATGCCATTTGAATTAGTTCAAAACACTGCTGTGTGTTATTTCTTAATTTTCTGATGTTATTAAAGAAGAATTTATAATCATACTCGACTACAGATGCTACTTTCGGTTCATGTCTTACTTTGATTGTATGATGGAATTTCTTTGCTGATGTTTTGACAGGGTTTTTAATATGAGTAGATTTAGATTTTTATAAGACTTAAAGTCAAAGTATGAGTAGATTTAGATTTTTATAAGACTTAAAGTCAAAGTATGAGTAGATTTAGATTTTTATAAGACTTAAAGTCAAAGTCTTGTAACTATTATATTAACTCTTTTATGCTAAATCCAGGATTCTAGATGAAAAAAAGTCCTTTTCAGGCTGACCATTCACTTTGTTACCAAGAGGATAACTAAAGAAACAAATCAAATTCCAGTCTCTGGTAATATAAGTGGACATATGTTAAGCAACTGCAAAAGACGTCTATAAAACCTAACTGGGCCTTCATTTTAAGCATAAAGATACTTATAGAAAAAAAACAATGAAATGAAATGCATGGTTCTTTCAGTTTTCCAAGTCACAGAAATGGTACAGGTAGCCATTCCTTTCCTAGTATAGATTTCTTCGACTGGAGTTGTTAGGAAAAATTGTAAAACAAAGAATTTTGCAAGTAACGTGAATGTGATTTATCAACACTTGTCATAACCTTGTTATGATCATGTAAATTTAAGTTCCCTTAGTTAACATTTAGTATTTACAATTTTGCATAAACAAAGTATTGGCAGCACAGTGGTGAAATGGGAGCATTGTTGCCTCAAAGCAAGTGGTCTTGCAGTACAGTTCTTAGCTGGGGTGCTTTCTATGCAGTCTTCATGTCATCTGTGTGGATTTTCTCTGGCTATTCCAGTCTTCTCCTACCTCTAAAAGATACGTGGTAGGCTGATTGCTGACTAGGTGTATGGGTGTGGGCTATGTATCAGTAATACAGAAGAAAGCCATGGCAATCTATGCCAGTTCCCTACCTGTCTAATAAATGCAGTGGATAGTTGTGTCAGTTTACAGGGTCACTGCAGGAGTCAGATGTGACATAAGCATAGATGGATTAACAAAAGACAAACAGGAATGTACTTCATTACAATGTAGAGGGAATGCAAATACAAAGTTCAGAGTATGACAAACAAGGATTTAACGAATATATTCCTTAGAGATACAAGGTGTAAGTCAAATGTTTATATTTTTTCCTCATCTGCCTCTACTTCCTCCTTTCTTCTCATTTCTTTTGCATTATGAAAATAAGAAGGATAAGGAGATCACTTTATAAACAGAGCAACAGGATCTGAATGTGGTACGGAATGGAATCGCTTATCATATTTATGTTATGAATTAGACATACATTTTCATGAACTATATTTTCTCCTTTACTACTTAACAGAACTGACACCTGTTATAAAATAAATTATATTTCACATTTGTTCCTTAACAGGAGCACGATGTTAAGTTACTTCTGGCCATATTCAGTGTTTCATTAAAACACTCCCATTATATATTTTATCATATTAATGAAAGAAAGTCAAAAAAGAGTAATGCAAACGTCCTTTAAATGACCCTGGTCTGTGTACAACATTTTATGAGAATTTTTTCACAGTATGCAGACCACAACGGTCAGAAACCATTGTATGACTTTATGATTCCAGCCCAACAAATGATTCCCACTTACAGCTGAAAGCCATTCATCGCCACTCTTTCTTTGCTGTCATAGAAACCCTAATGGGTTTTTTCCTGCTTCTGTCTAGGGACAGAAGTATATCAATTTCTTTATAGCCACTAGTGAAGGATAACTCTTCCAGTAGTGTTCAGTGCTTTTCTTCTCTTCTCCTAAGTCCCCTGCAATGACTCAAGTCAAGCACGCACACTCTCACATATATATACACACATGCATGCACACACCTATGCACTCAGGCACATACATAGACATGCAAACACATGCATGTGCACACAAACATATGGACATGCACAGACACACACACATACAGCCTTATAAGCACACATGCACAATTATACACATGTGCATTCATACATATGCATATGTGCCCTCAGACAAGCACACACATATGCACAATAGAAAATACAAAAAGAAAGAAAGAGTTGTGGTAGTGCAGCACAGATGCTTGAGTCTCTAGTAATGCAGCTTATCACATAGAAAAAGGGCAAAGACTTGTGTTGTAGCTTTTAGACCTTGAAAATAATACTTTGACCAGGTGGAAGACTTGGAAACTGAAGAAATCTCAAAGTAAAAAACAAATATATTTTCAGTACAGCATAATTTCTCAACTAACAGCATTGTCTTAAGGGATTTCAACTACCCTGCATTCTCTAAGATGTATGCCCAAAGATCTCTGGACTTCACTTCACAAATCAGTCACATTCACCTTAAGACTGAAGCCAGAAGCATCCTCCAATACCTGAGTATTCAGAGATTATGCAAAAGTTAATCTATTAAAACCAAGTGATAGCCTGGCTAAACTAAATATCCTAGTAGCAGTCCTGTGGGCTTAAAAGCCACCATTCTAGAACAGATAAAGGGAGACAGAGATAGTGAATCAGTTAGAAATATGTTATTATTTAAAGAAACACTTTTTATTTTAAAATATGCCACTTTAATTCCACAGGGTCTGAATACAGACTGCTGTTGGAAATGTGTAATTTAATTAAGTGAAATATACCTTTAAAAGTTTTAATACATTGGTGTTAATTGACTGATTAATGATGTAAGTGGCAACTGTGAGTATTTAAGACATTCCCCCAGATTTTCAAAAGCTTGCACAGCTTACATGATTAGTGTAAGATGAAATTCGGCCAATATGGAGGCCGAGCGATCCATGCACATGCTCGTTTGACGTGCACGAGCACTATAGCACTAGTGCTGCATGTTCCCAGCCCCCATATGCAAATCATCCCATTTGCAGGTGAAAATCATGCAAATGAGGTAAATCTGCCATCCAGGAAGCAGGAATCAGGGCATGCAGGGCTAGCGTAATATGCAGCAATGTACTCAGCTAGTAACCGAGTACGGTACTGCAAAATCCAAAACAGAGCTATGACAGTTCCAAATAAAGGCTGCATATCATTGAGGAAGCATGCCAATGGCCAAATAGAAGGCCTTTGGCAATGCAAACAATGCAAAATGTAAAAAAATACAACTATTATGAGATGTCCGCCGATCACGGCCATTGAAGCATAAGGCAGCGGCACGCAAACAGGATCGGTAGGGAAATAAGAAAATAAACCAAAAAACGCAGTCTAACTAAAATCAGTATTTTATCCTTGCAAGTCAAAGGCAGGCAAAGGACAACCTGGCCAGTGAGTAGTGGCTGCTAAGGGGGGAGGCACAGTGTGAGACATGTAACTATGCATTAGCAGGCAATCCTATGCAAATGAGGGGAAGAATAGTGAATCCCAGTTTTCCCCAGCATGTGAGTCAGGTCTCAACAGTGTAAGAGTATGAATAGAAGAGTGTAAGACTAGGAGGTAAGTGACATCATGGGTGGGTGTGTCAGCCATACTGTAAGCAGATTGGAGCCCTGTGGCTTGGGTGTGCTACTAGCTTAGCACAGCTAAGCTAGAGGGTCTGTCTAAACCTGCGTAGCACTCTTTACAATGCCTAAGCAGGTGTGCGTTCCACGCACCAGGTTTTACAAGAAGAAAAAAGAAGTTAAACCAAGAAATAGCAGCAGTGTGCACACATGAGCACATATGGATTCCTGTTTAATAATTCTAGATAGATTACATGCAGGTATTCGAGGTAGGTGTATTTATTCCATTCCTGTGTGGTACAGTTGAGGGGAATAGTGAAGGAGTAGGTAGTGGGGGTGACATTGTAACTGTATAGTAGCCTGTTGGAATAAGTGGATGGGGAGCAATAGGGAAGGTTTGTCAGATGTTGGGATTTGTATGTGAGGCAGGACAAGAGGTGTCAGTTCCACTAGTTGATGTAGTGGTATAGAGTGTAAGTTGGGGGGGAGGGGTTTCGCAAGGTGGTGAGCCTGTGCTGATCCAAGTGTGCTTGTGGTGCTCCTTCATGTGTTATTTACATGTGTCCTGTGGGACAGCTGAAGTAATACCTGTGGGTTGGGGGTTCCAGATTCTGGCAATATAGTTGGGGAAGAGGGTGTCACCTATGTGTAATGTTAAACATTAATAGAAATGGAACAGGGGTTGATATGTAAGTGGTGTTCATGGGGCACAAAGGGGGAATTAGTAGGGGAATTATCCAGGGATGCGCAGGAAGGCTGCAGGGAAGGTCCACAGCTGGCCATGTCTTCTACAGCAACAGCTGTGCATATACACTGCGATTGGAGTTTGCGTTGGACATGTCTCACACTGTGCCTCCCCCTTAGCAGCCAAAACTTGGACTGACCCACAAAAGGAGGGGGAGTATCAATATTCGTCAAAGATACCCACACCTCCAGGTTGGTGGCACAGCATGAAGCATCAGTGACTATCCATGTGCAACTAACAGTGGGTAAAACTGCCTTCCAGTTTATAGCCTGCTACAGACCACGCTCCCTAACCCAGGAACCCCACATGGCCTTCCTGAGAACACTGGAAAATATGAAGGTCTCTCCAAACACCATTATATTGGGTGACTTCAACTACCCAAACATAGACTGGGAGCATTACTCTAGCTCCAACACCCTAGCCCAAAGGTTCCTAGAATTTATAAACTCAAATGCTATGGAACAACTTGTTACCACTCCCACAAGAGGGGAAAACATACTGGACCTGATCATCACCAACATGGGGACTCTATGTTCCAGACCAGAAGTGTATCCCTCACTGGTAAGATCAGACCATAAACTAATCTCACTGGATATTCACATCCCAACCCCAACCCCTGCCCAGAAAACCACAGTGAAAAACTTCTCTAAAGCAAATTTCACACTCCTCAAAACCGAGGTGGAATCCTTCAAAGCCCCCGGGCCTGTGAAAAATATGGCCCAGACAGCAGAATCCTTTATAAACACATTCTATGAACACCTTCAGGAATGCATGGATCATGCAATCCCAAATGAAACCAAGACCCAATCCTACAAAGGCAAACGTCCTGTCTGGTGGACCCCAGCCATAAACAAACTATACAATAGAAGGAGGAAGCTACTAAATGATAGAGCAAAATTCCAAAAAGGGAAGGCATCTCTGATCAGTATTAGCAAAAAACTACGGGCACTCATAAAATCATCTAAGGCCAGCTTCGAGAGAAAAATTGCACAGGACACTAAGGATAATCACAAGGCTTTCTTTAATTATGTTAGGAACCTGGGTGGTAATTCCCAGATATGCTCAGAATTAGTCCAAAATGACAAAAAATACACCGAACCCACAGACATTGCCAACATCTTAGCTGACAGGATCAGCGCAAACCCCCACCAAAGGGCAAATATCTATCCCAGCAGAGTGCTGCCCCTGACATCTCAGATGCTCAGGTAAGAGCCGCCCTCTCCAAAGCAAAAAACACAGCATCAATGGGACCAGACGGTGTCCCGGGCTGCGTCCTACATGAACTCCAAGAAGAGCTAAACCCAAACATAAATCTACTGTTCAATCTCAGCCTTACTACAGGATATGTACCCAAAGAGTGGCATACAGCAACTGTGGTCCCTCTCCACAAAGGTGGTGCCTCAACGGATCCTGGAAACTATCGCCTCATAAGCCTGACTAGCTTGGTCTGCAAAGCTATGGAAAGGATCATCATGGACCTCATAAATAAAGATATTGGGGACCTACAGACACTGGATCCTACCCAGTTCGGCTTTGTTAGGGGCAGATCCTGCCTCTTAAACCTGGTTGATTTCTTTGAAACAGTCACCAAGGCCATTGGCGAGAGGAAGGTGGTCCACACAGCCTACCTGGACCTCGCAAAAGCCTTCGATACAATACCCCACTCGGGCATTATAGATAAGCTCACCAGCTTAAATATAAACCCCTATGTCACTAGATGGGTTGCAAACTGGCTCAAGGACAGAACCCACATGGTTAGAATTGCTGGAGCCATGTCAGACTCCAAACCAGTTACAAGTGGCATCCCACAAGGCTCAGTCCTGGGACCTCTCTTGTTGAGTATATATTTCTCAGAGGTACAGGCCAACACGGAAGGACTGTGGCTGACCAAGTTCACAGATGACTGCATACTGGGCGCCATAATCGACTCTCCAGCTGACACAAGCATCCTCCAAAAGGGCCTCATAGAAACAGACAACTGGTGCCAGAGCCATGGCCTCAAGCTAAACGCCAAAAAGTGTATAGTCATCCCCTTTGGCAAAAACAGAGTGCCCACAAATTACCACATAGGTGGTAATCCATTAAGTACCAAAGAAGTAATTAGGGACCTGGGGACCCAAGTTGATAGCAATCTCTCATTTGACAACCACATGGCCAAAGTTGTTAGAAAAACAGTTTATATAGCCCACCTAATCATGAAGGGATTCACATCTAGAGCAGGGGAGGTCATCGTGCCTCTTTACTCATCCCTCATCAGGCCCATAATTGAGTACAATGCCCCTTTTGGGATGTACCTTACCAAACACCTGCAGCAACTGGAAAGACCCCAAATGTACCTCACCAAGAGGATCAAAGGGCTCAAACAGATGCCATATGCTGCCCGGTTAAAGAAACTCCAGCTCTACTCATTGGCATACTGCCTGTTCAGAGGCGATCTGTGCCTGACATATAAAGCCATGTCCAACCCGGAATTAATGGATATGCTGTACCTCAGAAAATCCAAATCCCATCGAGCTACACGCTCGAGAGACTTGAACCTCAGCACTGAAATAAATAGGACATGCTGGAAGGACAGATTCATAACCCAGAGGCACCCCTCACTCTGGAATAAAATCCCAGTCCAGGTTCAGCAGAGTCCCTCATTGACTCTCTTCAAGAGGAATCTTGATGAGTGGATGGGAGATCGTAGGTTTACCCAGGGTATCACTTCTGTGTCACTGTTAGACAGAGGCACAGTATACTAACCTCAAAAAAGGGCATAGCAAAATTAATTTAAAATGGGTGGTGAAAGCCAAAACATTCTGGCTAGGCTTATAAATGCCCTAGGGCAGATAGCCTAGTATGAACCTATGAACCTATGAACTCCTGGGTGGGGATGAGGACTACAAAAATATATTGTGATGCCAGTTAGATCACCTTGCAAGCCTACAGTGGGGTGTTGCACCCATGTGTTCTCTGGTGTTATGTAGTGGGTTCTGTAACAACACATATGGTTATACCATACTTTGCCATGTAAAATAGACTGTGCTGCAGTGGGACCCGTACCGGGAATGGCTGCTCGTTAGGCAGAGGCCCTGCTCAATTTGCACTATTGCTTACATCCCCAGGGTGGTCCAAATAGAACCACGCCAGCCAACACCTGCATACCTAGGCCCATAATTGCTTACCCATAGTTCCCCAACCCATCCCTCCTCTACAGCACTCATCCTTACTGTGGGTGCAGGTCGGGTCTAACCACACCACTACACACTGCCCACTCTCCACATCTCGGGACCCATGTCATACATTGTTTCAACCCATGGGTCATCAGGCTTTCCCAACTTTGTAGTCTGTGTACATAGATAAATTGTTACAGGGACTGACTCCGATCATCATCAATTTTTGGGTTGTCCCGCAAGGGATGCTCCAGTCTCTGTTGCAAGATTAGACTTGGCGGGTCCACAGTTTTCCCCCCACTGGTTGTGTCCTGCCTGTGGTTTGGGGAGCCGTGGATTGTTTACATTGTTTGTGTGTTTGTTTGTATGTTTCCCCTGTCTGTCTGGCGGGGGGGGGGGTGCTACGTGTTACACATTTGTTGATTGAGCCCCTCACCCCCATTGGCACTTCCTATGAACATATGTCATTTCTTAAGTGCTGTATCATATCATAGCTATATATCTGTGTATACACACACACACACTCTTATATATATATATATATATATATATATATATATATATATATATATATATATATATATATATATATATATATATATATATATATATATATATATATACACACACACATATATATATATATATATATATATATATATATATATATATATATATATCTACGCATGTATACATTTGTACTCAAGAGAGGGAGAGGGATATATATATATATATATATATATATATATATATATATATATATATATATATATATATATATATTTAGTTATGGGTAGATATACACACACACATACCTGTACATGTTTAGCTACATATCCTGTAATGTAGACTTGTATTGCTGGATACTGTGTTTCATGCGCATAACAGCCAATCTTGTGTGCCACATGTGCTTTGCGATACCTACAACTACGTCCGTTAGTGTAATCTAAGTCACATGTGAAATCTGTTGTTAGTACCAGGGTGACATTCGTCCCATGCAGGACAACCCAATCATTGGGTATTCAACTTTCACATACACAAAGGTACTCATGGCTATGTGCATAGACTACAGCGTGTACCAAACCTAGGATACTTGGGTTGGAACAACATATGGGATGGGTCCAGGTGGGGGGAGTGGAGGGAGGGCAATGTGTGGTGGTGTGGAAGCTACTGGCCGGTAACCAGGGTAGGGACGGTGGCTGCGTGTGTGCAGTGGGTGGGCGGAAGTGGAACTGTGGGTAATGAATGTATGGATCAGGGATGGCCTTGCTTGGATGGGCGTGTACTGCTCGGCCTGCCTAGTGGGTGGGGGAGAGAGGGATGAGATGTCAACATGGGAAACACAACAGAGGGCTAATTTAAATCCTTATTTCAATGATACACGTACAATACAATGAGCTTGGTAGTGTATTGCAGGGCGGACGTGTTTGGCTGGGCGGCGGATATGCAAATTCGTACGTGACATATATTGTTTGGGACCTCTCAGGTCCATTCACAGTGCATGTGGACATATATGTGTCTGTTAATCTACCATTGCTATCTACAGATGTCTGGCTGTATATACCTCTGTGGGTATATATATCTGCTGACATATTTCTAACTATGTCAGTATATACCTATGGAGACATATATCTGCGTACATATATGTGACTTGCTGTGTATATGCAGACATATAGATGTTGACATATATATTTGTAGTTGTCGGCATTTGCATGTATAGCTGTTCATATATTTGTATATATATATATATATATATATATGTATATATCTCTGGATATTTCTGATATATATATATATATATATATATATATATATATATATATATATATATGTGACTACATCTATAGATATGTTGTATCCGTTTAGATAGTAATATATTTGCACAAACACGTCCATCTAGCTGTAGGTATACATTCTCTGTGCTGTTGCATGACTGGACTGGAAGATATGTTTCTGACAACATCTACTTTGTTTATACCTGTCATGGCTTAGAGATAGCTCCTTTTGTCTATGGTGTGCAGGGTCCTTGGTTCGAGCCCTGCAAGAGCTGTTTACTTTGCTGCTGGGCAGAATATGGGCCATTGAGTACAGAGTGATTATGGCACATTAAAGCAGTTGTACACGGGTGTGTACAGGTTTGTGCGGAGCTAAGCACTGCTAACCTCCGGTTACAGTTTCTAACACTCAGTTACCTTCTACTTTGCTTATTCTGTGTAGGTAATGCTTACCCCCATGCTAACACACTTAAACATGCTTACTAGTGCTTATTTATGCTTACTACTGCTTATTTGTGCTTAAACTTGCCTACTAGTGCCTTATTCTGTCTGAGACTGATACGTCACATGTGCATATCTTGTGGTACTCCAATTCATATATTTCAGCTATTTCATGGGTCTTGCAACAAAAATATTGTTTATAACATGCTTTGCCCTGTAAAATAGACTGTGCTACAGTGGGACCCGAACCACCAATGCCTGCTCATTGCTCAGATGCTCTACCTACTAAACTATTGCTGTTCTGCTTCATTTGCATATTTCTACCATATTTTAATACCCATGTTTCCTTCCCCTGGCCCCCGAGCTCCATGAACACAGCATCCATCCATTCCCCAGTTGCTAGCCCAGCCATACCACACCTCCACACATTTCCCTCTCTGCATGTGTCGGTACTCCTCCATTATACTGTCTCGACCCAAGCTTCAGCAGGCTCTTCATCCGTTTAGTCCACATATGTTTGAGCCTTCCCTTAATCCTCCTATGCTACTGGTGTAAACACCTATGTGAACCACAAGGTTTGGTTCATCCCACCAGGGACGGACCTATTGTTGTGTCACAGGTAGAATTTGCTGGTCTACACTGTTTCTCCCACTGGTAGCAGAGGTATGCTCACACACTGGGCCAACCTCATCTCCTGGTTCTGGGGAACCAACGCCCCAGGTGTGACATTCTCATGCCCACACGCCCCCACGGCGTGCACCATTATTCATTCTTCTCTATAGTATTACGCAAGACTACTGTTCTCACAGTATGTTTGGACAGGCACTGTTCATTGATACACATGGACTGCTCAGAATACTGTGATTGAGTGATGTGCACATGTTTGCTGGTATTAATCTACATACCTACATACATTTCCTATACTGTTGAATGATTGTGCTGGATGATATGTTTGTGATAACAGCAGCTGAATGTGTATCTGCCATGCCTTTGTGGTAACTCACTTAGACTATAGTGTGCAGGGTGGGGGGGTTGGAACCTGGGAGTGCAGATTACTTTGTTAATGGGCACTATGAGAGCTGTTGGCTACAGAGGGCCTAAGGCACTGTAGAGGAAGTGTAGGCGGGTATGCGCTGGTGTGCACGAGGCTCAGATCTGCTAACCTCCAGTTACGGCATCTTACACTGGGTTGGCCTCCACATTGATTAACCAGTGTGGGCATTGCTTACCACCGCCCAAACAAGCGTACTCCCGCTTGATGCAGCATACCCCCATGCTACTTCATGTATTTAGTTCACATTTGTTGTCCAGGACAATGCGACTGGATGCTTCTCCATTGTCAGCTGTGGCCTGGGGAGTGAAGCAACACAGTAATCCCCAGCTACACATTACATGTAGTACTGAGGTATACACATTCATAGAGAGTAACAGACTTAACATAGCTACATACCATGTTCTTCATGCTTAGTTCACATTAACATGCCGGTATTATACATGCTTAGGTCAGGTTTACATGTCAGGTATGACTGCTGACATAGGTCAGTTTAAGGCAAACTGAGATTCCAGTTTAATAGTTTTGGATAAGTTACACACAGGTATTCAGGTTAGGTTTAGTTATGCCATACCTGTGTGTTAGAGTAGAAGTGAATAGTGAAGGAGTATGTAGGTTGGTGGGGGGGCATTGTAACTGAATAGTAGGCCATTGGAACGATTTGTGGTGGAGCAATAGTTAAGGTATGCAGGATGTTGGGATTAGTATGCAGACAGGACACGAGGTGTCGGTTTCACTAGTTGGTGTAGGAGTACAGAGTGTTAGTTGGGGGGTGGGGGGAATTCGCCAGGTGGTGAGCATGTGTTGCTCCAAGTGTGCTTGAGGTGTTCCTTCATGTGTTATTTACATGTGTCATGTGGGACAGCTAAGGTAATACACATGGGTAGGGGGTTCCAGATTCTGCCAATATAGATGGAGAAGAGGGTGTCACCTACCTGTGACTGTGAACAGTAATAGTAATGATACAGGGGTCGATAGGTAAGTGGTGTTAGTGGGGCACATAGAGGGGCAGATAGTAGGGAAAATGTCCAGGGATGCGCAGGTAGGCTGACGGGAAGGTCCATATGTGGCTGTTTCTTCTACAGCAACAGCTATATATATACCCTGCATTTGGGGGTAGGTCTGGACACTCACACTACTGGGTGGGGGTGGGGGCATCAATAATACCTTGTGATGCCAATTAGTTCTGCTTACATGCCTACAGTGGGGTGTTGCAGCCATGTGTTCTTTGGTGTCATTTAGTGGGTTTGCAACAACACATCTGGTTATTCTGCCCTTTACCATGTAAACTAGACATTGCTACTGTGGGACTCATACCGGGCGTGGCTGCTCGTTAGGTGTCGGGACTGCCCAATGCACACTATTGTTTAAATCCCTGGGGCAGGCCACATAAAACTGCTCCAGCTAGCACCTGCACGCCTAGGCCCATAATTACATCCCCATAGTTCCCCACCCGCACCTCCTCTTTGGCACTCTTCCTTACTCCAGGTGCAGATCGGGTCTGGACACACCAGTACACACTGCCCACTTCCCACTTTTCGGGACCCATCACGTATGTTGTCTCACCCCATGGGTCATCAGGCTTCCCCAACCTTGTGGTCCGGGTACATGCATGCCCTGCCGTATGTTATCTGTGCAATGGCTGGAAGGCCAAATAGCCATATAATTTTTGGCTTGTCCCGCAAGGGACATTCATGTCTTTGTTTCAAGATTAGACTTGGCGAGTCTCTCCCACTGGTTGTATCCTCCCTGTAGTCCGGGAAGCAGTGGTATGTTTACTTTTCTTGTGTGTTTGTATGTTTCACCTGTCTAGCTCTGGGGGTTGATGCTACGTGTTACATGTTTGTTGATTGGGCCCGTCACCCCTGTGAACATATGTAATCCTTAATAGCTGTGTCATATCCTAGCTATATATCTGTGTATATTTACACACACATAATATATATATATATATATATATATATATATATATATATATATATATATATATATATATATATATATATATATATATATATATATATATGTATATATATATATATATATATATATATATATATATATATATATATATATATAAAACAACATGTGGATGTATGGGTGGCTGCATATGTATATATCTATATGTGGGTATTTATATACGTCTGTCTATGTATGTATACATTTTGTACTACAGAGAGGGGAGGTGTATCTACATGTAGTTTTGGTTATATGTACACATACATACCTCTACATATTTAGCTACATATCCTTTCATGTTGCCTGTTATTGCTGAGCACTGTTTTGTGTGCATACCAGCCAACCTTCTGTGCCACGTGTACTTTGCGATACCTACTACTACATCAATTAATGTACACAGAGTCACACATGAAGTCTATTGCTAGTACCAGGTAATCATTCATCCCATGCGGAACAGCCAGAACATTGAGTATACAACTTTCATCTACACCCAGAGTTACATAGGTGCCTGTGACTATGTGCATGGACTACGGCATGTGCAACACCTAAGATACTTGGGCCAAGACAACATAAGGGATGGGTACTGAGGGGGGGTAATGTGTAGTGGTGTGGTTGCTACGGGCCGGTAACCAAGGCTGAGAAGGTGGCTGCGTGTGTGCTGCAGGTGGTGAGAAGTGGAACTGTGGATTATGCATGTATGGGCTGGGGATGGCCTGGGTTGGATGGTCCTGTACCGCTTGGTCTGCCTAGTGGGTGGGGGAGAGGGGGATGTGATGTCAACATGTGAAACATAACAGAGGGCTAATTTAATTCCCTAGTTCAATGACAGACCTACAATACAATGAGCTTGGTAGCATATTGCAGGGCAGAAGTGTTTGCCTGGGTGGGGGGTATGCAAATTAGTATATGACGTATATTGTTTGTGGCCTCTCAGAGCCATTAACGGTGCATGTGGACATGTTCATCTACCATAGGTATCTACAGATGTCTGGCCATATATACCTCTGTGGGTATATATATTTGCTTACATATTTCTAACTATGTCCGTGTATACCTACAGAGACATATATCTGTGTACATATATGTCACTTGATGTGTATATGTGGACATATAGATGTTGACATATATATGTGTAGTTGACGGCATTTGCATGTATATCTGTTCATATATTTGTATATATATATATATATATGTATATATATATATATATATATATATGTATATAGCTCTGAATATTTATATATATGTATATATATATATATATATATATATATATATATATATATATATATATATATATGTGACTACATCTATAGATATGTTGTATCCGTTTAGATAGTGATATATTTGCACATACACGCCCATCTAGCTGTAAGTATACATTCTCTGTATGTTTGCATGACTGAGCTGGGGTTATGTTTCTGGCAACATACGATCTCTGCATATCTGGCATGGCTTAGTGGTAAACTGTTTTGTGTATGGTGTGCATGGTCCTGGGTTCTGGCCTTGGAGAAGCTGTTTGTTTTGTTGCTGGGTAGAACACCGGCCATTGCACACGGTGTGCTTAAGGCACTTTCAACCAGTTGTAAGCGGGTTTGCGCAGAGGTAAGCACTGCTGACTTCTGGTCACAGTGTCTTACACCCAGTTAGCTTCTCCTTTGCTTAATCTGTGTCAGCAGTGCTTGACCCCATGCAAATGCACTTGCACATGCTTACTAGTGCTTACATATGCTTACTACTGCTTATCTTTGCTTACACCTGCTTACTGCTGGCTTATTCATTATGATACTGACTATTCACATGTGCATTTACTGCAGCACTCCTGTTCATAGAAATTGTGTTATTTAGTGGGTTTTGCAGTACAAATATTGCTTATACCATGCTTTGCCATGTAAAATAGACTGTGCTGGCTGGGACTCAAACTGGGAATGTATGCTCGTTAGGTGAATGCTCTGCCCACTACACTATTGCTGACATGCTTAATTTGTATATATTGTCTTTGTTATCCTCTTCAGCCTTTAGGGCTGCTTTCACCATGGCTGAGCAATGGGCACACCCGCACACCTACGGTTAGCTGTACTCGGAACTTTAGACAGCAATATGGAGGTTTCTTCTTTTCATGTTTATGTCTTGTTGCTGTTGTACACATGGGGGACTGTTGGTGGGGATATGTGGATACCTATGAGCAGCCTCGCTTATTTATTTCCACTTACTGCTGTTCTACTTTGCAGGGGCGTGTTTATTCTGAGTGCTCTGATGTCGTACACTCTCCGTGTATGCCTAGGAGGTCGGGCAGCGTGCTTTCATTAATATGCTGCCATCCTGCTCCTAAGCAGCCGCTTCCATGCAGGACTACACTAGTCCTGCATGGAAGATTAGTAAATCCGGGGGATTGTCTTTTTGTAATTGAGTACTCCTTGAAGGCTTATGAGAAGCTGAGGCGCTAGAGTGCTTTTTTGGTTTTGCCTAGATGTTTGTTGTTCTTGTAAATCCAGCCTGAAGTGTTGTTCCAAAAACTGAATATCCTGTTTCAATTAAATGACCCCACTGCTTTTGAGAAATCATTTACTGTCATGTTCAACATACATGTGACTAGCTGTGTACCTACACAAATACATCCCCAAATTCAAATATAAACTTTTATGATGGAACTCAAATGTTAACAGTTTGTATAATAAAAGAAAACAAAAGTCCATATATAAATCTATACACCTCTCAAAATGCAAAAATTCTTGCTAAACTTAGCAGAAAACTCCAGACTCTAAGGGAAGCAACCAAAGACAGTTACAAGACAAAAACTTTCACCCAACAAAGGACAATCACAAATTCGTCTTTAATTATGTGAGAAATCTTAGACACAATTCCCAAAATTGTTCAGAGCTAATAATAAATGTCAGAATTCTTTCCATTCTAGATATCTGGCACTATAATAAACTGTAGCATTACAAAGGGGTATTAAAACTCTTTCATCATGACTAGAGCTGCTAAGTAGAATGTCTCTAACAACAGAGAAGCACTTCTCTATTACAACTATTAATTTGTCATCATATTTCAGTCTACAGTCCACCACCTGACCAAACTCCCTCATTTGGCCCAGACTGCTTATAAAAATATTATCAAAGGCTAATGAAAAACAAGGAATATTCATCCCAAAATGCAATGACTTAGTTTTACTGGCATTAGAGACCATGTTCTTATTTAAAGCCCATAAGTGAATGGTATCTGGGAAGTCCTTGCACTGACTAGTTTTACTGGCATTAGAGACCATGTTCTTATTTAAAGCCCATAAGTGAACGGTATCCAGGAAGTCTTGTAAATTAGTCTTATCATTAACAGAGTTAATAACTGCTCCACTTTTAGTATCATCTGCAAACTTGCTGACTAAAATCTTATTTTGAGATGGGGAAGTCAGACCCAAACTAATTAAACAAAAATGGTCCAAGAATAGAACCCTGAGGGACTCCTGCTGCAACCTTCCTTTCTTTAGAAATATAGTTTCACCTTATGTGTTCTCTTAGTCAGTCAACTAACAACGCAGTTTATTATATAATGGTTGAGTCCAAGTTTAAACAAGGTCATCTTAATTTCTACCTGGGGAAAAAGTCAAATGTCTTGGCCAGATCCAAGCAGATCACATCAAATGATAAACCCACATTGATTTGTTCTGGATATTATGATAAAAACTTAACAGGTTAGTTAGAAAAGATCTCCCATGTGTAAAGCCATGCTTGAAAATATCCATTTTTTAACATACCTCTCCTCATATCAAGGAGTATAAAATTCTTTCATAACATTTGCTGATAATACATGTAAGACTAATAGGGCGATATCTATCTAATGTATACATGTTATTGCTTTTGAAGAGAGGAATATGAAAGCTGTTTTCCATATCCATATAACAACCCCCTCCTGCAAGCTAAGATATTGTTCTTTGGAAATTTTAGACAAAAAAAAAAAAATGCATAGCCCATCAGGACCAGCTGATGAGTATGGTCTAATTGTACTTACTGCATAAATCACCAAACCCAGTTTATAATCAGTCAGGTATAACTATGGCTGTTGAAATCAAAATTGCAAAAAGTGAAGCTTTTATGTGACAAGGAAGAAAATGTTTCAACAAATATCTCTACAAACAGAGATGCATCACTGAATATTATTCAATCCTTGATAACACTGCGGTTTGCCTGAGAATCCACCCTATAACTCCCGAGACCCTTTTTGTTATCAGTAGTGTAGGTTGCTAGCCTATATTCATATTTCCTTCTGGTAGATCTCAGCAAATGCCTAAATCTATTCCTAATTTTCTGATATTTTGTTCCGTTTATATTATTAGGAATTATCTTGAACCTCAGCCAATGAGCATTAATTTTTCTACTTCACCTTTTGAGTTTACCAGTCCACCATTCTTAATGTTTCATAGGTTCATAGGTTCATAGGTTGGTACTAGGCTATCAGAAAGAAGAAAAATGCACCGAGGTGACACACTATAGACGTTTATTCAAAAGACAAAAACAAAAAATATATATAGGTGAGTGCTTTCACAACATAAAGTTGCTTCATCAGACAGCAGTAAAGAGCCTACACGCTATTTAAATAACCAAATATCCATTACTCAATTAACTAATTAAAACTTACAAGCTGTGTAGAATCAAAAACAAAGAAACTTGTCACAGTAAAAAAATTGCTATACATATTGTAATGTGGACACAGACAATTATACTAAAACATCGATATAAAAGCATATTAAAATTAAATCTTAATTAGTTCATTGAGTAATGGATATTTGGTTATTTAAATAGTATGTAGGCTCTTTACTGCTGTCTGATGAAGCAACTTTATGCTGTGAAAGTGCTCACCTATATATATTTTTTGTTTTTGTCTTTTGAATAAATGTCTATAGTGTGTCACCTCAATGCATTTTTCTTCTTTTTGTTTGGGCTTCTTTTGCACCTTGCCTTTACCCACGACCGTTTGAGTTTGTTACTACTAGGCTATCAGCCCTAGGGCCTATACAAGCCTAGCCATAACAATTCCCTTGCTATTTCTTCCCACACTATTTACTTCCCTGGACCCCTGTCTAGCAGGGCGACTGATGAGATCCCTGGGGTGAATTTCCTTTCTCCCATCCAATCGTCAAGGTTCCTTTTGAAGAGGGCCAAAGAGGCACTCTGCTTGACATGTATGGGCAATCTATTCCAGAGTCTGGGGAGTCTCTGGGTCAGGAACCTATCCGTCCAGCATGTTTTGTTTATTGTGATGACAATACAGGTAGGTCGACAGTTTTATCTTAAGGTTGTCTTAGTTCGTATTTGATTTGTATTTATTTATTTTATTTGTTTATCATTTCAATGAATGTAGAATACCTAGTAATTAACTTTGCGAAAATGTAGTTTAAGCTGTTGGGAGCTATCAGCAATGGTTTGGTCGTTCTCTATTTCACATTATTATTTAGTATTTAGTAATCTAGATTGGCTCTATGTGTCCTTGGGGGTCAATTTAAATATTAAATATAAATATTAAATTCAATTGAAGGAGGCAGTGTTGATCCCATGAGGTTACAGTGTAATATTTAAATAGGTTACGTCAGTGGTGACATTTTTTAACATTCTGAAGAAGTTAGTGAGGAGTCGACGACGAAAAGCTGTGTATATTTTTTGTGGCTTAAATAAATCGACACATGTTCAGCGTATTTGCTCAGCTTGGATTTTTTCAATTATTCGACTTTGGTGCATCGATCCTTTGGCTTCTTTCCTTGATTGCAGTTTGTTTTGTTTTTTTTTCGGGTTTTACAGTGGGACAATGACCTCTGTTTTTCTGGATGAAAAGCCCTTAGTGATGAGGTGTGCCATATAGAAGGATTTCCTGACTGTTGTGGCGATGTGGTTATCGAAGGTGAGATCACTGTCCACCTGTGTCCCTAAGTCTCTTATCACACTTTCGGTGTTTAGTGTACTGCCACCTATATGGTAATTCACAGATACATGTTTTTTCCCAAAGGGGATAACTATACATTTCTTGGCGAATAGCAAAATACAAGGTATAGACTTTTAAGCGCTTTTCGTTTGATCCAACAAACTTCATCAGAAAGTAGTACTGTCACACAGATACCTGATATTTAAACAAGAAAGTGCGGGAAACCAAAATCTCTTAATTAAATTTTAAAGACATACTAGCTCACTATATACAAATGCTTGCACATCCTTACAATAAATGGTTAAAATAAAACATGCTGTGCAAATATCAATACTAATTCATTTTCATATTTACAGAATAATCTATTTCAACAATTTAAAACCATTCCACCAAGTGGGAACTATCTTTGTAAGCACCTAAGTTTCAGAACACAAGAGATCGAGCAAGCCTCATTCAAACCTGGAAAATTAAAGGCGTTAAGCCTAATCTGCCACAAAAGTTCCATCTCCTCCAGTTTAAATGAGGCCGGTCCACCTCTAATGTCCTGAACAAGTTGGTCGATGACCAAGAATTTAAACATATGTGTTGGATTCATCTGAACATGTTTAGCCAATGCGTTAGTGTCTTTATTATGTAAAATAGCATACTGGTGCTCATAAACCCTTTCCTTTAAACAACGTTCAGTTTTGCCTACATAAAATGCAGGACAAAACGAACAGTGGGCCAGATAAACAACAAATTTGCTATAACAATTAAATTTAGCCTTCAGTTTATAAGTCTTGTTGTTAATCATAAACTGGTTAGTGCATTCCATATGTTTGCAAAATTTATAACTTTCACATTTAAACATGCCAGTTGTCTTAACGCTGGGCCTTTTAGGACCTTCAAGAAGGCTTTTAACATTTCTTCCCTTCTTGAAAACAAATTGAGGTTTTGGTCCAAAGAAAGAATGTATAGTGGAATTACACCTAAATAAGTCCCAGTTCTTATTAATGACATTGATAATAGATTTAGTTTGTGCGTTAAAAGATGTAATAAAGGTGTATTGAAAATCTTGATCACTAGCTAGTCCCTGCATCGTTTCAGTGTCCGAGGATTCATGGGTGTCTAAAGTGGCAACCTTGAGGGGTAATTTGTTCACAGCCAAGATAGGTCTAAATTGGTCAATACTTTGTTTGAATTCAACTTCTTTAATTAATTTGTCAATTAAACACTCAGGATAATCCCGATGCATAAACATTTGTTTTAACAGGTTACATTCACTAATAAAGTCAAGCTGAAGACTACAAATACGTGCAGCCCTGACCAACTGCCCCTTAACTACTGATCTTTTTTGGAGGAAGGGGTGGCAACTTGAAAAGTGTAGAAAAGAATTTGAATAAGTTGCCTTACGATGTACCTGAGAGGTGAAGCAACCTAACTGAAAATTCTTAGTTAATGAAATATCTAGATAGGCAATAGTGTCAACGTGAAATGTATAAGTAAATTGTAAAAAACTGGTGGAAGAATTAAACCATCCAACCAAATCGGATGCCAAAGTGTCATTACCCTTTAATAAGATGAACACGTCATCTAAAAAACGTGTGTAATAAACTATGGCATCTGAATACACGTTGACACTGGGATCAAAAACAAACTTTGACTCCCATTGGGCCATTACCAAGTTGGCCACACTGGCTCCACATGGAGAGCCCATTGCCAAACCAGTTTTCTGAAGGTAAAATTTATTATCAAACATAAAATAGTTATTCATCAAGATTAACTCCAACAATTCCATAATTAAAGATGTTTCTGTAATAGTGGCACCATGTTTCCTCATGATGTCAGCCACCCATTCAATAGCTATAACATGAGGAATACATGTATAAAGGTCCTTCACGTCAACAGTTAAGAAGTTAAATTCATTTCTAAAATTCAAATCATTAATCTTGGACAAGGACCATGAATCCTTAGATATTTGCGGTTCAAGGGCCACATATTTCTGTAAATAGACATCGACCACTTTTGAACAGGCATATGTCGGTGAACCTCGGCCATCAATGAGGGGTCGCATAGGTGGGTTAATAACATCTTTATGAATTTTAGGTATCCCAAAAAGTGTAGGATACCTAGGAAACGCTGTAAACATATAATTAAACACCTTTTGGTCAACTCGACCTTCAATCATCAAGTCGAGTAAACAAGATTTTACCAGACTATATGCTGTATTAACTTCAGATCTAGAACTGATCTGATACGTATCATTCCCCAAAAGCGCTAACATACGTGCAGTGTAGTCGTGGTTATCAACTACCACAAAGCCCCCACCCTTATCGGGTTTGCATATTCTAATGTCCTGAGACCTAAAATAGTCCAAGATATCCCTCTCGTCCTTAACTAAGTGACCCATTGTATAGTATATGTTATTAAAATCCATACTTAGTTTTCTTAAATCTAACTCGCTAACTTGTTCGAATACTTGTAATAATGGGTGGAGTGGAGGGTTAAATGTACTTGGGATGTAAAACTGGGCATCAGGAAGAGTCTGGCCAGAATTCATAAAGAATAAACCCAAATTGAGTTTTCTAGTAAAGATCTTCAGTTCTATAATAAGTTTACTAACATCCATGTTAAACCAGGGGACATAAGTGTAGCCCTTAGATAAAAAATCAACCTTTTCCAGTGAGAAAGTATTACCAGAAAAATTATACACTTTAAAGTCTTTGTTCTTGTTAAAAACAATATTAGGACCTGGTGGCTCGACACAGTCGGTCAACTGGTCATCATAACTGTCATTAATACTCAGGTTAACCAGAGAACAGTCAGATTCATTAATGTCACACTCTCCAGTTAAAACTGAGGGACCACAATCATACGAATCAACAATATGATCAACGCTATTGTTTAGGTCAGTTCCAACAGGCAAATCATCAATATCATTCAGACTGTTGCAATGAACTAGTAACAAAGAAGAGCTGGTAGGTGGAGAAACAGAAAAATCACTGTCAAGTGCCACTTCAATTTGGTTCGAGTAGAGACCAATATTGTGGGCATTCACCTTGGAAATTTCGAACCCCTCTGTTGTTTTGGTCTGGCACCCGTGTAATTGTAATTCTGAAAACCCTGCTGATTACTAAAATTGTTAGAGTTATTACTACTGTTAGTTTTATTATTGTTACAACTATTGTAACTTGTTTGAGAATTTTGCCTGGTGCTGTAGTTATAATTTACTTTTGAGGCTTTCATAAGCCTTTCACTCCTACGAACTGGCTCCTGAAAAGGCCCGTTAAACTCAGGTAGATCTTCAGTCAGTTGGTCTTCGACTAAGTCATTAGACTGTGCATTCTGAATAAGTCGCTGATTATGGTTTAACACTTGAGGAGCCTCAGACAGTTCAAAATTAGAATGCAAATCTTTACTAGTCATATCAAATAAAGAGTAACAATTGCCAAATTTGCGCTGGAGGTGGTGGCGGGTATGCATTCCCTTTCTTGTAGGATAAACAATCACGTTCAAGTTTTTTAGACTTATTGGAGCTTAACTTGGATAAGTGTTCATTAATGCTGGAAAATGTTCTGTTATAGTCATATTTATATCTTTCAAACAGAGAATCCTGTAACACTTTCAAGTCCACCTCCTTAATTAAATGCAAAATTCTATCAGCCATTAATGAATAATGCCTGACCATTAATTCCAGCAACTCAGATCCTTGCTGGTCAAAAAGCTTTATCAAGTCAGAGTGGAATATAGAGCCTTTAATGAGCCCTGTTGGGTATTGTACCCTCCGTAAGCCCTTTGGTATAATCTTTAACTTCAAGCATTCAGTAAAGTATGAAACCTCTAATTGTGTTTTTTTGTACTTCAATAGTAAATTGTCTAACAGTTTTAAATTAGTTACAATGTCAGTTTGAGCAGAAGTATTACCTTCTTCCAAAGCCTCCGGATCTGACCTTAGTTGTTGATTCAAGCCAAATTTGAAGTTGTTATCAAGAAACGCCGAAAGTGCACCACAATTCTCATGAACAGGTTGAAGCATGGCCCCATTGTTAATGCAAACATCATCCGTCAATGAAGCTTCCTCGCCCCTGCAGTCAGAACCAGAAACTGGTAGCCTAGTAGTCTGAAAAATGGAAGGAAAGCGGTCCAACGAGGCAGGTACAATTGCATCCGAAAAAAGAGCAGCTCCAGCTGCTCGCTGACCCGGTGGTGGAGTAGTCTCGTCAGTAACGCGTACCTCACGCCGAACCTCCTCCTGGTTTAAAACTGGCTGCAAGTTAATAGACACAGGGTTGTTACGTTTAGGTACTTCATTTGATTCAAGCAAGCTGCTGACAGGCATCTGTGTCACGGAAACGCGTTCATCGCTGAAATTGCGATTAACACGTGTTACATTCCCTCCTTGCTTAACATTTAATGTCACAGGTTGTGGAGCAATAGAATTGACCAGGCTAGTGTACTTTTCATCTAATTGCTCCAAATGGTTACACATAGACTCAATTTTGTTTAAAAGCAAGGGTAACGTATTATTCCAGACTGAGTGATCTATATTCATTCCTTTTCCGAACAAATCAGTCTGCACATTACTCACAGCTTCATTTTGTGCTAAGACAGGGTTCGTTGTACCCAGAGCAGATGGTGAGTCCAGTAGAATTGGAGCCAAACAGTCAGACGCCATACAAACTTCCAAAGATGAACACAGCACAAAAGACTTAAAAAATAAAACAGATGACAATAGGCTCCTCTCCGGAAAAGCTTTAATAAAAAGCTAAAAGGCGAATAGCAAAATACAAGGTATAGACTTTTAAGCGCTTTTCGTTTGATCCAACAAACTTCATCAGAAAGTAGTACTGTCACACAGATACCTGATATTTAAACAAGAAAGTGCGGGAAACCAAAATCTCTTAATTAAATTTTAAAGACATACTAGCTCACTATATACAAATGCTTGCACATCCTTACAATAAATGGATAAAATAAAACATGCTGTGCAATTAGGCTTATGTGGCAGATTAGGCTTAACGCCTTTAATTTTCCAGGTTTGAATGAGGCTTGCTCGATCTCTTGTGTTCTGAAACTTAGGTGCTTACAAAGATAGTTCCCACTTGGTGGAATGGTTTTAAATTGTTGAAATAGATTATTCTGTACATATGAAAATGAATTAGTATTGATATTTGCACAGCATGTTTTATTTTATCCATTTATTGTAAGGATGTGCAAGCATTTGTATATAGTGAGCTAGTATGTCTTTAAAATTTAATTAAGAGATTTTGGTTTCCCGCACTTTCTTGTTTAAATATCAGGTATCTGTGTGACAGTACTACTTTCTGATGAAGTTGTTGGATCAAACGAAAAGCGCTTAAAAGTCTATACCTTGTATTTTGCTATTCGCCTTTTAGCTTTTTATTAAAGCTTTTCCGGAGAGGAGCCTATTGTCATCTGTTTTATTTTTAAAGTCTTTTGTGCTGTGTTCATCTTTATACATTTCTTGGCATTGAGCTTGAGCCCATGGCTCTGGCACCAAGCATCTGTTTTTGTAAGGCCTTTTTGTAGAGTATCCACATCATCTGGGGATTCAATAATGGCTCCCAGTTTGCAGTCATCTGCGAACTTTGTTAGCCAGAGTCCCATAGTGTTGGCCTGTACTTCAGAGAAGTAGATGACAAACAAGAGTGGTTCCAGGACTGAACCCTGAGGTACTCCACTTGTCACTTGTCTGGAGCTGGATTTGGAGTCGGCTACTTTTACAGTGTGGGTTCTATCAGTAAGCCAGTTAGCAACCCATTGGGTGACGTAGGGATTAATGCCCAGCTTAGTAAGTTTATCTATGATTCCAGAGTGGGGGATGGTGTCAAAGGCCTTGGCAAGGTCTAGATAGGTTGTGTGGGCCACCTTACCCTTGTCCATGGCTCTGTAGACTGATTTGAAGAAGTCAATCAGGTTCATGAGACAAGAGTGGCCCTTCACAAACCCAAACTGGGTGGGATCCAGTGTTTGAAGGTTGCCAATGTCTTTGTTTATAAGTTCCATGATAATACGCTCCATGGCCTTGCAGATGAGGCTTGTCAGACTGATGGGACATTTGTTTCCGGGATCCAAGGTGGATCCCCCTTGTGGAGTGGGATAACTGTAGCTCTGCGCCACTCAGTGGGCACAAAACTTGAGGTGAGGCTATGATTAAACATGACACTTAGGTGAGGTGCTAGTTCATATTGTAGTTCATGTAGTACACAGCCCGGGATGTCATCTGGTCCCATGGATGCTGTATTCTTAGCTTTGGAGAGTGTGTTTTTTACCTGTGTGGCCATTATTACTGGAATTTGGCAATCTTCCAGTATTGAGATGGGCCATTTATGGGGTGAGAGGGGGGTGAAGTTGGCACTGAATCGATCTGCCAGGATATTGGCAATATCCTTGGGATCAGTATATTTAATGCCATTCTGTTTTAGCTCAGAGCAGATCTGAGCATTGCCATTTAGATTCTTGACATAGTTATAGAATGCCTTGTGGTTGTCTTTGGAATCTTTGGCAATTTTATTTTCTTAACTAGCTTTGGAGGATTTTATGAGGGATCTCAGTTTCTTACTGAGGCTGGTAAGGGAGTTTTTTGCATCCTGGGATTTTCCTCTTTTCTGCAACAGTTTCTTCCTTTTGTTGTAATGTTTGCTTATGGCAGGGGACCACCAGATTGGATTCCTTTTTTTGGATGAGAGCATCTTGGTTCTATATGGGATGGCACGATTCATGCATGAGTGGATGTGCTCGTACAGTGCCTTAGTGTAGGATTCAGCAGTTGAACTTTCAGTTCCTGTCTGCATGGGTGTCATGAAGTTTGTCACTTCTTACTTGAGTAGCATGAAGTTGGCTTTGGAGAAGTTTTTTATGGAGATTTCCTTACTGGGGGGTGGGGGTGGGATGTGGATTTTAAGGGTGATTAGCTTATGGTCAGACCTGACTAATGAGGGGGTGACCATAGGTGTGGAGCATCGATTTCCCATGTTGCTAATGACCAGGTCTAGGATTTTGGAGCCCCTGGTGGGACTATGGATTAGTTGATCCAGGGCGTTGGAATTTATGAATTCCAGGAACCGTTGGGCAAAGGTGTTGGTACATGAGTAGTTTTCCCAGTTAATGGCAGGGTAGTTAAAATCACCCAGTATTAGGGTATTTGGTTCTATCTTAATATTTTCCAGTATGTTTAGAAAGGTGTAGTGAGAATCTTGGGGTATGGTGGGGGATCTGTAGCAAGCTACAATTTGGATTGCAGTCTTACCTAGTGTTAGTTGCACATGGAGAATTTCAGACGCATTGTGTTGGGCAACTAGCCTGGTGGTGTGAATATCCTTGGTGAATATTGACACTCCTCCACCTTTAGTGTTTCGGTCCTGGTTTGGTAGCCAAAAAGTGTGGTAAGAGTTGTAGCCTGGTATTGCAGGGGAGCTCTCTGGAGCCTTGAACCAGGTCTCAATTACTGCACAGATATCGATGCTCTCCATTTTTAGGAGTGCCTTGAGAGAGTGCATTTTGAGGTTTAGACTTCTAGCATTGAGTAGCATTACCTTCAGATTTTGCATGCTTGTACCTGTTACGGTGGTGGTTTTGTCCTTTGAACTTTGCCTAATAAAAGGCACTATAGGGCTGCCAAGAGCCTTAGCCAGTAACCTGAATCCCAGGGGTGACAGGTGCAGACCATCTCTGGCAAAGCATCGTGGTCTGTCAATCATGTCATCCCAGGCAGACAGATACTGGATCCCCTTTGAATGACACCAGAAGCTTAGCCAATTGTTGAAGTCAATCATTTTGTCCTTATATTGTGGTATCATTCTGGGTGAAGGCAGGATGCTACTCAGGGCTAGGGTCATACCTGCCTGGGCCACATGATCCGAGAGCTCTTCCATGTCTCTTTTCATGTAGTCCAGGTCCATTCTGTAAATAATCAATGTTATTGGCCCTTGGCAAGAAATCTGGACAAAGCATTAAATAACTGGGGGATAAAGGCCCCAAAATAGGAACATATATTATAAATACTGCTCTTAGAAAGTTGCTAAATTTACATAATTTGTGTTAGCATGTATTTTCTGAAAGATATGAAGTCTGAAATTCAAATGTATTCCATTATGTAGTGACAGCAATCATTAGTAATTTCCAGAAAACCACAAGGTTTATGAGGAACAGACCACAAACATGAAGCAAAAATATAGACATTCTGTGAAAATCTGGACAGTTAAGAGGTATGGCCCCTGGAACAAAACAATCAATAAGAATTTCACTATATACATTGAATAATTGTGCTGTGATTTTATTATGATGAAGTCCTGATCTTGTGTCTGATAATAATGCTAAGTTAGTCTTGTTTTGTGGGTACTTATAGGTGTCTTTTGTTTATTTAGTTGTGTATTACACCTGACTCTGCCATGTTTTTTGTTATTACCTCTTGAAGGAATTTAAGTATCTTATCCTCTTATACATAAGTGAAAGTAGATGGGATTTGGACACACACTGACCAGCAGATTGGTGCAGTGACAGCAGTACTGCAGATCCTGGACTAGATTGTTGTGGTAAAATGAAAGCCATGTATGAAATTACATCAGAGTACAGCATTCAGTACATCAGGGAAATGAGTGGTTGTCTCATTCATAATAATTTCAGAAGTATTACATCTAGGACTACTATTTTGCAACATAAGTGCATTTAACACGTTTTATTTATTAATTTAATTTTGAACACGTAGGCGAACTAGAGCACTAGAGTCCCTTTTAATCATACTCTAGTTAGAAAAAATACAGTATGTATTAATCTGACATTAGTTTACTAGGATAGTCTCTCTGGGTATGTTCCCATTTCATTAGAGGCTCGGCGAAAAGCTCCAGTTATAAATCACATTTTGCATTGCAATTCATAGAAAACGTGTATCAGTAAATGCAAAATTACATTTGAAACATTAATACATATAGTCAAATATTTACAAAAGTACAGATAACCTGGGTACACAGAATCAAATATTCATATAACTGAGAGGCAACATGGTAGGAGTGATAGAATGAAATAAGTGTTGACATGAGAGTGGAAGATTGTTATGAGGTTGTTTAGTTTCAGATATACTAGTGAAGATAGACATGATGCCTAAGAATTATGAGAAGAAAAGTATATTGAATGCAGTAAAACAATAAGACCATGTTAGATAAAATGATTCCAGATAAAGAAGATACAACAGGGAAGAGCAAGTAAAACTCTACCAGTAAAAATACTGTGTGACAGACGACAGAACACAACATAGGACAAATATCCACAAGGTTTCAAATAGTCAACAACAATAACAGTAAAAATTACATGGGATAAACATAGGCATGTATTATTGGTCATAATCAGTGCAACCTAAAATGAATATAAGTTTTACTATGACATAAAGTGTACATTACAAAATCAGAAATATAATAAGTATAGTTGACACAACTCTTTAGAAGAAGAAATAAAACTGACTATAGTTAGAAAAGTATTTAAAAGAGAAAGCACAGCATATGCACATTGCTCACTTAAAATCAGGACTGGAAAAATTCTTGATCTAACAAGAACGGAACAGAAAGAACATAAAAGAGTTTAGGTAATCCGTGTATATGAGGGATAAAGTGGCTGATTCCAAATAAATTTTATAAAGCTAACTGGAAATCCAGATGAATACGTTCTTTAATATACAGTTTGATTACAATGCTAGCACTCTTGTGGTTATAGGTTTAAATGATCATGGGTACTTTCTAGGCTATTAATCTGCATGTATCTTAAGACGCCAGAGTGTAGCAGCCATGACAGATGTCTTGTTTGACACGAGTTAGTGGCCCACTTGACTCAACCTCAGTTGCTTTTCTCTTACAGTTTACTGAGGTAGGTTAGGAACAATAGAGGGTAGGGGTTCAAGAGGGAAGTTTAATTCCATTTTAAAAGAGGGATTATAATAGTACATTTTCAAAGGCAAGCAGTTTTTCATTGGTAAGGGAGAGACACAAAATGTAAGTGGCCAAGCCTGCCAAAATTAGGAATATCCTTGAGAAGTGCATACAATGTACTAAACTTGACAGTTAGAAGGAGAAGTGCAGGCTAAATTCGGAGGTAGAGAGAAAGATAGGTAAGCTAGAAAATTGCCAGATGCTCAAACAATTACATTAGGATTAGAGGTGCGAAACTCATCTACAAGAAAATTAGTTCTGTTGTTTTGAATTTTTTTCTATCAATGAGGAGGTTTGTATCTTTCCAAACTTTCTTTGGGGTTATATAGGCGAGACAAGTGTTCAGTTTTAAAGCAGTTAGTTTAAGCTTTGTTACAGAGGACCTCATATTCCTTCCTTTCTTGTAGGTAATCTTGTCAGTCAGAAAGATTTCCCCTGAAGATTTATAAGTAGCCCAGATCTTCCACTATTGTTTATAAGAGCCCTGGAGGCAGGTGTAAAGCATAAATGATACAGCACAACATTTAGCAAAGAAGCCTTTATCAGGGTAGGAACATGTTTAGGAAGACGTCACGAGTGGAGTTAGTGACATTTTTATTTAGGAATGTTTCACAGTTGGCTTGTGACAGCTCAAGGAGATAATTATATTTGTGAAATAAATATCTGAAAGTAAGCAGGGATCAGTAAAGAATGCTTTTTTTTTGTAAGAAAGAAGTGATCAGTGAGATACGTCAAGTTAGGATAGATAGATGTACAGATTGCGCACTTAGTCTAAAGGAAAGTAGGTTAACATCTAGTCAAGGATGTTATGATTCTCTGATTTAATCTTGTTTCTGTTCAGAAAAAGATCATTTGGATTAATCCATTTTATGTTAAGTGACTTTATCATTTACAGGATAATGGAAACAGAGGAGAGTATCCTGGCAGCCAATGAGTGCAAGTGCATAACCTTGAAGCTTTTTCTGGAGAGGGCATCTGTCTATTGCAGAACACACATGTATACATGTAAATTGGAGGATCAACAATGAATCTGCTGTATGATGGCTTTGTAAGATGACAAGAAAACAGATCATAAACTGAAAACTCCCTGTGGAAACAAGAAGGACATGAAGACTTTGCCCAAGAGATATTCCAAATGAAAACTAAGTGGAGAACTTCATGCTAAGAGGCAGAAATAGAAATCGCTATACTACTGCTTAGAGCACATTTTAGAAAATACCTTCTAGCTGCTTTATGGTGGTGTTGGACCAGCAAAAAAAAAATTCCCATGATGCAATTATGCCTATGTATAAGATGTTGCCCAGCTTCACCTTTAAGATCAAACCACACCAACTGTGAGTAAATCTTGCATTACCCATAACCAGTTGTACATTACTGGTAAATCATACTATACCACTTTTTTCTTCCAGGTGCAATATATACCATTTTATAAATATTTGATTAGGTGTCATACATTACCATGCACTAGTCATTTTAAATGATATAAAACTCTGCACGAAGTATCTTATAGGTTCATAGGTGTGTACTAGGCTAATAGCTCTGGAGCCTTTACAAGCCTAGCCCATAGGATTACCCTGGCATTGTGCTACCCGAACTTAGTTCCCAGTGCCTCTGTCAAGTAGAGCCACCAGCGTGATCCCTGGGATGAAATTTCTATTTCCCATCCACTCATCAAGATTTCTCTTGAACAGGGTCAATGAGGCACTCTGTTTGACATGTATGGGAAGTCTATTACATAGCATGGGCAGTCTTTGGGTTATGAACCTGTCCCTCCAGCATGTTCTGTTGATTATGGTAATGAGGTTGAGGTCTCTGGACTGTGTGGTGCAGAGGGATTGGGATTTCTTTAGATGTAGCATTTCTAACAGAGCTGGGTCAGACATGGATTTGTAAGTCAAGCAGAGATCGCCCCTAAGTAGGCGATATGAGACAGAGAATAGTTGGAGTTTTTTGAGTCTGTCCATTTAGGATGTGTTTAAGGCCTAGAATCCTCTTTGTGAGGTACTTTTGCGGCCTCTCCAGTTGTTGCAGGTGCCTAGTGAGGGACATGCCAAATGGGGCATTGTACTCAATGATTGGCCTAATGAGGGAAGAGTAGAGGGAGACAATGACCTCTTTCTTCCTGGATGCAAAACCCTTAGTAATGAGATGTGCCACATAGAAGGACTTTCTGACCACAGTGGCAATGTGGTGGTCGAAAGAGAGGTTGCTGTCAACCTGTGTTCCCAGATCTCTTATAACACCTTCTGTGTTCAGTGGACTACCATCAATGTGGTAATTCATGGGAACTCATGTTTTTTTCCAAAGGGGATGACGACACATTTTTTGGCTTTGAGCTTAAGGCCATGGTTCTGACACCAGTCATTGGTCTCAGTGAAGCCTTTTTGTAGGATGTCAACATCACTTGGGGAGTTAATAATAGCTCCCAACTTGCAATCATCTGCGAACTTTGTCAGCCAGAGTCCCTTTGTGTTGGCCTGAACTTCTGAGAAGTAGATACCAAACAGGATAGGACCTGGGACTGAACCCTGTGGGACTCCACTCATGACTGTTCAGCAGTCTGACTTGGAGTCAGCTACTTTCACACTGTGAGTTCTATCTGCGAGCCATTTTGCAACCCACCTAGTGATACAGGGGTTGATGCCTAGCTTAGTGCGTTTTTCTAGGATTCTTGAGTGGGGAATGGTATTGACGGTCTTGGCTAGATCAAGGTAGGCTGTGTGAACCACCTTACCTTCATCCACAGCTCTGGTGATTGACTCAAAGAAGTCGACCAAGTTGAGCAGACATGGTCTACCCTTCACAAAACCAAACTGTGTGGGATCCAGACTTTGGAGATTTCCTATATCCTTGTTTATAAGGTCCATGATGATGTGTTCCATAGCTCTGCATATCAGACTCATTAGGCTAGTAAAGTGATAGATCCCAGGGTCTGTAGCCTTTCTCCTTTGTGGAGATGGATGACTGTAGCAGTGCACATTCAGTAGGGACAAAGCCTGATGTGAGCCTGTGATTGAACAGGGCACACAGGTGAGGTACCATTTCATTCTGTAGTTTATGTAGAACACAGCCACGGATATTGTCAGGTCCCATGGAAGCTGTATTTTTGGCCTTGGACAGTGCTTTCTTAACATGTGCAGAAGTAATACTGGTTGCCTGGCAATCTACTGTTAATGTGATAGGTCCTTTGGGAGGGGAGAGAGGGGTAAAGTTTGCACTGAATCTGTCAGCCAGTATATTTGTAATATCTGTTGGCTCAGTATAGGAGGTACCATTGTGCAGTAGCACAGAGCAAATCTGAGTATTGCCATGGAGATTCTTTTCATAACTATAGAAGGCCTTGTGGTTGTCTTTACTATCTTCCACAATTCTGTTTTTATAGCTAGCTTTAGAGGATTTGATGAGGGATCACAACTTTTTGTTGAGGCTGATAAAGGAGTTTTTCCAGTCTTGGGACTTCACCTTATTCTGCATCAGTTCCCTCCTTCTGTTGTAGAGTTTGTTTATGGCAGGGGACCACCAGGTTGGCTTCCTATTTTTGGAGGAGAGTGTCTTGGTTCTATTGGGTATGGTGAGATCCATGCATTTGTTTACATGTTTGTACAATGCATTGGTGTATGATCTGACAGTCATACAACTATTCTCCATTTGCATGGGTGCTGTGAAGTTAGACACCTCTGTTTTTAGGAACGCAAAGTTAGCTTTATAGAAGTTTTTCAAGGTGGTTACCTTTGCAGGGGAGGGTGGGGGGTGTGAGGGATGTGGATTTCCAAGGTGATTAGTTTGTGGTCGGATCTAATCATGGAGGAGTTGACTATTGGTGTAGAGCAACGGTCGCCCATGTTAGTAATGACCATGTCAAAGATGTTGCTACCTCTAGTGGGGGTATGAACGAGCTAACCCAGAGCATTGGAATTAATGATTCCAGGAAATGTTGGGTAAGTGTATTGGTACATCAGTAGTTTTCCCAGTTAATGGAGGGTAGTTGAAGTCACCCAGTATGAGAGTGTTAAGTTGGACACTAATATTCTCCAGGGTACTTAGGAACATGGAGTGTGAGTCTTGGGACATGGTTGGGGTCCTATAGCAGGCAATGACCTGAATCGCTGTCTTACCCAATGTTAGCTGCACCTGAAGTCTCTCTGATGCGTTATGTTGGGCTACGAGTCTGGAGGTGTGTGCATCCTTTATGAATATGGAAACACCACCGCCTTTCGAGTTTCGGTCCAAGTTCTAGGGGCGAAAGATGTGGAATGAATTATAGCTTAGTAGTGCTGGGGTGCTTTCTGCTGCCTTGAACCATGTCTCTGTTACAGCACAAATGTCGATGTTCTCCATTTTAAAGAGTGCTTTGAGTGAGTGCATTTTGAAATTTAGACTTCTAGCATTGAGCAGCATGACCCTCAGATTGCAATTTTTTGTAGTAGTTACTGTGGTAATTTGGTCTTTTGAACACCGCCTAAAAAAGGCACTATAGCGGTGGCAAGAGCCTTGGCCAGTATCTGGAAGCCCATGGATGACAGATGCAGGCCATCTCTGACAAAGCATCGAGGTCTGTCAATCATGTCATCTCAGGCAGACAGATAATGGATCCCCATAGAATGACACCAGAAACTTAACCAATTGTTGAAATCAATCATTTTCTGCTTGTAGTGTGGTATCATTCTGGGTGATGATAGGATACTGCTCATATTTGTACCTGTTATTGGGGAACCTGAGTGCATGCGTTATGTGGCAGATCCTGGCACCTGACAGGCAGCTGACTGTTACTTTCTCCTTATTTAACCTAGTGAGTGGGACATCAGTGTGCCTCACTATCAAGTCACCTATGACTAGCATGTTGGGCATGCTGTTCTGCCTTAGGGGCTTTGGTTGAGTGGCACACTGTTTAGGAGAGTTATGTGTCTTGTGATTAGTGTTGTGTTCTGGTTTTTGAGTGGGTTTCTGCCTTGGAGGTCTCTGCTGTTTAGATAGATTTTTCTTGACAGCCTCCATGAAGGTGGGTGTGTGGTTTGTGTTTTTATGTGAAGGCTGTGCTGGTGTGTGTTCTGGAGTGCTATGTGTTCCATGTGGTATGGTGCAAATGTTGACCTTCTCCTCTTGACCAGCTATTCCGGTCTTGGCTGGAGAATGCATGGCTTCCAATTTGGATATATAAGTGTATCTCTCGCAAGTCTGAGTGTTGGGAGGTAAGAGGAGAGGGTTGTCTGTGTACATGAGGCAGTTGCTACATTACCTCAGGTTTTACATCAACACAGATGTTTTATCAAATTGAATAGACATTTCAACAAATTCAGCATTTCAATGTATACTATCATGTTTGTCACTCTAACTCTTTGTATATCTGATTGGTGCTTCAGTAGTTTTCCACATTTAAAATATATGATTATTCTATCTGGACTTCTGATATTCATTTTGAGTCAGTTTTCTCTCCTTGTCTTTAGTCAAAGACACAAAAGAAGTATCTCCTCATATATACCTACTTTTTCACCTGACTTGTGTGTATTTTTATACTCCTGTGCTGTCTTAGCCTTTAGACAAATATCTGAAGTAGACATTCTTACCATGGGCCCTTGAGTTCTTCCACACAGACAGCTATCTTCTCTTTGAACCATGTAAGAACTTGGTCAAGCTGCTCAATCAGTTACTATGGCTTAAGACACCGAGTAAAGCCAAAATTGTAATCAGTGTCACCTTATTGCAGTTCGGAGACTATTATTATAGTTCTTATCATAGTGATTAGTCTGTAATCATTAATCTCCCTTTTACCATACTTTGAATCTTTGTCACTAGTAACGATGTAGTTATTGATAACTGGATTTTTAATATTTTACTCAGTAGTAAGTGAGCTGGTGAAAGATTGAAACTCAGCAGTGATGAATTTCTGTGTTCCGAAACTTTGAATATGACAATTTCCACAGTTACTGCTAGTGTTCTTTTTTAGGGTTTTATTGTTATTTATTTATTTATGTATTTATTTTTCTGTTTGAATAGTTCTCTCCGTCTGGCCATTCAATTATGGGTAACTCTCGCTTATAGGTTAGGCTTGCATTTATAGTCATGTTTAAATCACTTTAACTTTCATACTGTTGAACTTTAATCATTGATTGAGTTAAAAAAATCAGGGATACATGGTTTTAAAAAGAAAGACTTCAATGCATGTATCATACAGCAAATTGTAATGTCTGTTAGTTTAAACAGTTTGGGGTACATGGAATAATAATCATTATATATAAGGCTCCAGTGCCCACGTAGCTTCAATAATTCCCTAGGGCTGTGTAAATTAACAACTCTTTTGGTGATATGCACATTACAAACATCACAGTTTTCTAACACTTTAGCAATCTGTGTTAGCAATCATGGCCAAAACATGCCACTTATTTTTGTTTTGCACTTTACCAAATCTAGCTGTCTTTTAATGACAGGGAACAAAAATGTTGTCAGCACTGACAATTAAGAAATAGATACAATATATTCCTTCCCTGAAGGAAGAGGAAGACTGAATTTCTTTTCTGATGATAAAAATTGCTCTAGCCAACATCTCTGTGTTACTTCCTTCAGTAACAACATCTCCAAATCAGGATCAGTACATCTATGAAATTTGACCACTTCATTTCTAAGTCATTAGAAACTAGAGAATTGCCCAAGTATTCTCAAATAAATTTTTAGTAGCTCTTCATTCCATTCAGGTGAATATGCTCTACTCAATGTATGTGATATATGTAACACCTTGGCTGCCCTGTGTTTCATTTTCAGGTCGTATATCTGCAGGTAAAGCAGCATAATCTGCCATCTCAGAGGAGTCTTGTGCAAGGAGTATCTCAATATGCTTTACAATAATTTACTTCTTTGTTTTATATATATATATATATATATATATATATATATAGATATATAGATATATATTTTTTTTGCTGAATTCCTCATAGCCATAAAGAGTTGCTAACTTTTTTCCTCTGTTTAACTTTATATGCACACTGAGCATATATGTGTGTGTGTGTGTGTGTGTGTGTGTGTGTGTGGGTATATATATATATATATATATATATATATATATATATATAGATATATAGATGATATAGATTATATATATATGTGTGTATGTGTGTATACATACATACATACATATATATATATATATATATATATATATATATATATATATGTGTGTACATCATAATGTCACTATTGCAATGAACTAAACTAAAGTGCTCAAAATTTGATTTAAATGAATAAAAGACTGACCAAGACACCGACAATAGTCTGGCATCTATGTTCCTTCCAAAATAGCAAAAGTGTCTTAAGCTTTTATATATATGTAAATGTATGCATGTGTGTGTTTGTGTTTGTGTGTGTATATATATATATATATATATATATATGTATGTATACAGTACCCATGTTGCAGTTTTCTACAAGAGCTTTTGAACAAGCCAAAATATCTCAAACATCACATTTCAAACTTTGTATCATACTGTTACATTCCCTGAACTCTTAGAAATGTTTGTGTTCTGGCTTTGGCATCTGCAGTATTTTCCATCTTTCTCAGAGTTTAGCTTTACTTCCCTGATGTTACAATATGATCCATATATTTTAGATGCCACATTCTTATTTTGCATTCGCTTTTGTTTAATTTAAAACTGCACTGTTTCAGTGAGATGTTGTGAAAACTGCCCTGTGTATGTCTTAGTGTCCTTCTACGGCATGTGGACCTAGGACTCTCTTGATCTATTTAGGGCTGCAGACCAACATTCTCCATGAGATAATGGAAACAAAGATGTTGTATATATATAAACACAGAACAGCAGGCATGTGTTAAAAACATATGTGATGCTTTTGTACATAAATAACATAAATATGCTCCAAGTTTGTATATTATATGCAAATAGAGGGCATGCAAATTGTTGACAGTAACTGGACAGGACATGCGAGCCAACAGTGTGATATGTGACGTGATGATACACAACATTATCACAGCACTGTCAAACACAACAATGTGGTATACTAGTGTGGGCAATGTTAAACCTGTACAATAAAATACATGTGCTCAAACAGTATCCATAGAGAATTCCAGGTTCACATGCCACAGAAGATCATTGGAGTATATGTGAGACTTGTGGGATTTATTTATTTATTTAATTTATTTATTTATTATTTGGCTCTTTCAGAAAATCACACCTCAGATTTATTACAGTATACCTTGCTGGAAGGAACATCAGCTTACACTGCGCACAACAGAAACATCACTGTTTAAAATTGGAGCTGTGTCCTCTCTGGAAATGAACACATGCAGAGATGACTTATGTCTGTATACACATACATTAAAGACTTTGAATGTAGACGATATGTGGGGTGGCAGTATGAAAACACACCAATTATGAGATGGCAACACAGACTGGAACTGATATGCAACTAGTAAAAGATATTACAGCATGGACACTGTGTAAAAGGTAGAATGAAATAAGTGTGCAGCAATGAAGGAGAAGTTTAAATACTTTTGGTGGAATGGTTTCATTTTTATATAGATGATTCCCCTGTTGATAGGCTCTGACATTCCCAGTCAACAAACAGTAAATAAAAAAATAAACAGTCAACATTAATCACCGGCGAAGAATAACATATAGTAGCACATGAATGAAGAAATATGTTGTGTCTAGTGGTGTTTGCAGTGGTAAAGAGGAATGACAGCCGCTCAGTATACATATGCATGAAAAATGATAACAGAGGGCTAAACTCATAATACTTAATAACCCTCTGGTGCCTCAGCAAAAAACCTTTTTAGGAGTTCTGACAAAGAAATCTCAAGCAAAAACATAGGAGATTATTTATTTATGGTGGGTTTGGGAGTGTCCTTCATTGGTTAGTGTCTACTGGTTACTTAAAAATTAGTTTTTGAGATAGCCATTGATGGTGTGGAATGTTTTTAACTTATCCTATCATTTATAGACCCTAATTATTTTACTATTTTATTTTTTGCATGTGTTTTATCCATTTTTGTGACATTCTGAGGTGTGTCTGTTTTATTTATGTGGTTTACTGATGTATCTGGTATTTCTGATAAAACGCCTTAATAAAGTTGTAGCTGATCTGCTTGTATACTACTATCTTAATCAATGCATGCTGTAATAACTGGAGCTTGGAATTATATGAGCAGATTACAAAGCCTCACAAATACTGAACCTTTTAAAGTTGCAGATACATAAAGTTGCATATACATACTGTGAAAATCTCATGTTGTTAGTCCAGTTAAAGCTGCTACAGGTTACAAACCACATTCTTGGTATATGTGCAAACATAACCTCATGAGTTTCATTTTTAGGGTCACTGTCAGTTATATTACCACAACTTGAGGAAATAACTATGAAACTAAACCTGGTCATTTGTTCAATATGCATTATATTATTGCAGGATGACTTGATATGCTGTGGTTTTACACTATATATAGCTTTTATTCTCTGTCATAATAGTAGATTATTTAGAATATAGTTTAAAGGATGACTACTTCATTTGAAGAATTGTATTATTCAACCTTTATTAGATTTCCTTTACCAGTGCTAATTTCAGATGATAGAACTGTATTTTTCAAAGCAAAATCCCGTCAAATGCCAAATTTCCATTTCATAAGCCATTTTAATGAGTTTGTGGAAAATAAATAGCAATGTGTACTACTAGTAGCTGTTAGAACACACCATTGTACTTTTATCTAGCAAGAAATGAATGACTGAATGAATTAAATAATTAACCAATTAATTAATAAACAAAGAAAAATTGTTTAAGACTTGTGCCAGAACTGCAGCTGTGCTGAGATTGGAGACCATACTGTGGCAAAAATAGTCACTGAAACCCAATAACCTTTACTGAAAGTGCACTGCACTGAATTAGCAGAATTCTAGGCTTTGTTGTAGATCTGTGTTATATTGTTTTACTGCATTTTACAAAATAAACTGATTTAAGTTAATGTCTTCATGACTGTACACGTTAAACATGTTTTTCACAATAACATTGACCTTTCATTTTTTTTTAAATCTCTAACTCAATTTTCTAGATAGCCAGTTTAACAACTCTCATCTCATCTGTCATAACATGAACTTAGACTGGTTCTTGGGGCATCAAAGCACACAAAAAACAGAGGAGGAATACGATGCCTTCTAAAAGGCCACTAAACAAACTAAAAAAAAAACAGCACCAGAGAGGTCTCAATGAAAATGAAAATTCAATGCTTGAGTGGTCTTTCTTGGGACAGTAGCTCTGTGATTTCCATGTGGGATTAATAAGGGTCATCAATCAGCCATGACGTAAGACTGAAAACATGAGACTCACTGAGTTTCAAACCCACTGTGTAATAAAGCAATATAACAAGCAGATCATCTTCCTTTGAATGACTGGCATGCAAACACTATGTAACGTTTAAGTAAATGAACACAGTGAAGTGACACACGATGACTGAGGTTTAATAAAATTGTATAGGTCATCATAAATCTGAATTCAATTTATTTTATGCAAATGAAGTCTGCTTTTTCCTAGTTATTAAGCCTTTGACCTTTGGCTGCTCTATGAACCAAAATAAAAACCATTTGATTAAAGAGCAACAAATATTGTTCATAGTTGACTTGTCTTTTTGCATCATTATTCATCACGGTGATATACAAATTTATAGAAAACAAACTACTGTATAGGTCTGCAAGCTTGCCACTTGGCTTTGTTAAGATAATTTTAATTTATAACAAAACAGGCTTTACTCAGAATTTGCTTTTATCATTTTCATCTTGTCTAGGAGATATGTGAGTAAGCAACACTTGTTTTATATGATTTGACTAAAAAATATAGCAACAAACGAGACTTGAATGTACTCAAATAAGAACTAGACTTTCACTGTGTAGCTCAGCACAACTAGTAATCCTATTCTCTGTCTAGTGTCTACAGATAATGCAATTTACCTGGGAGGGTCATAGCATAATTACAATCTTAGCAAAAGCATTCAAAGTGCAATGACTTTCACATGTATAATAATTTGTAGGATAGGACTCCAGTAGTAAATAGTATGCCTTTGACTGTAATCAAAAGTTCGGTCGGTGTTAATCCATTTCTACAAATCCAGTTGCAGGCAAGTATGCTCCTTTTTTTCTGAATGGGAGAACATTGCTGTTTGGTGCAGTTAAGCAACACACCTGACTTACACTGGTGGGACTAAACAGTAAAAAAGCCCCTGCCCCCTATTTCCCCAGTCAGTTGCAAAACTAAAAGTGTATTGGTCTTGTACAAATTATGTAAGTGCAAGAGGTTATTTTCTGAGATACATACCTGTTTTATTATTTATTTTTTTTTATTTTGAACAGGTGAGTGGAATAGACCACTAGGACAATTTTCAGTCATGACTCAGCTAAACTAACCACAACTACTTTGATAGTCATAAGGCAAGCAATAAAGCAAGTGATATTATAATTCATTTTAATGACAGAAACTACCATAGCTACATCTAATTAAGAAATCATACAAATAAATATGCAGGAGCTTATATGCACAAGTGAACAGAAGAGAGCAAGATTACACTAATGTATAATAGTAGCTCCAAACAATAATGGTTTAATAAACATACAAATCAATACTTGGCTTAGCAGCATAACAGTTGAGAAATGTAGAAATCTCATTGGAGAATTCCAACAAATGAGAAAAAATGTAGTCCTTTTATCAAAAGTAGAGACTGAAGTTTGCTAAGGTAGTCATTCAGACCAGCTTGAGAAAGGAAAGGCATCAGTGGACTCCTGTGGCTCTTTAAGAAATAAAACAATGTCAGTGACTCTGGTCCACTATGAATAATTACATTTTGTTTAACCAACATACGATTATTTGAGTCAAAAATATTTAAACAGTTTTGTGGATGGCAGCTTTCTGAAGATAAATTGTTAAATGTTTTCAACAGCTTTTTTGGTGCTGGAGTTCTTTTGTGTGATTTTGTGTGTGGTCCCTGTGTGCATCTCTGAGCTTTGTGCATCCTGTGTTGTCAAATACAGAAATATATATTGGTTGACAATACAAATGACTGACACACAAATGATTGCTAAAAACTGAGCAACAGCATATATGGTCGCATACACATTAGAGTGACTAACATCTGGTTGTATTAATAGGTTCACAGGTTCATAGGATGACATTAAACTATTGGCACAGAGACCCTTATAAGCCTAGCCAAGAATTTCACCCATGTTCCCACAAAGTCAGTACCTGTTCCCCCATCCAGCAGGGACACAGGTGAGATCCCAGGGGTGTATTTTCTTTTTCCCATTCAGTCGTCCAGGTTCTTCTTTAAGGGGACTAGTGAGGTACTCTGCTTGACATGGAGAGGGAGTCTATTCCATAGATGGGGGAGTCTTTGGGACACAAATCTTTCTCTTCAACAAGTTCTATTAATGTCACAGACCAGATTGAGGCCTTGCATGTGGGTTGCACGAGTGGAGTTTGACTTATGAATATGCAGCAACTGTATCAAGGCTGGGTCTGAGATGGCCTTGTATGCCAGAAACAGGTCACCTGTGAGCAGTCTGTATGAGACTGAGTACAGGGACAGGGCTTTTAACCTATCTGCAAAGGATAGGTCTTTGAGACCCTGGATTTTCCTGGTCAGGAACCTCCATGGTCTCCCCAGCTGCTGCATATGCTTGGCAATGTACATGCCGAAGGGGACATTGTACTCGATAACTGGTCTGATAAGGAAGGAGTACAGGAATGTCATGACCTCCTTGTTCCTGGATGAAATACCATTACTTATGAGGTGGGCCATGTAGAAAGCCTTCCAAACAACAGAGGCAACTTGGTGGTCAAATGTCAGGTTGCTATCAACCTGGGTGCCGAAGTCCCTCACAAATGATTGCATGCTTAGTACATTGTTATTAACGTGATAATTGGTGGGGGTGCCATTTTTCCTAAAGAGGATAATGATGCATTTCTAGGCATTCAGTTTGAGGCCATGCTTCTGGCACCAGTCATTAGTTTGGGTAAGGCCCTCTTGTAGGATGTTCACATCACTAGGGGAATTTATGACAGTGTCCATCTTGTAGTCATCTGCATTCTTGGTCAGCCACACACCACTAGTTTTGGCTTGAACCTCAGAAAAGTATATCCCAAACAGTAGCGGTCTCAAGACCAATCCTTGGGTTATGCCACTCATTACTGGTCTACTACTAGAGCTGGCTTCCCCTATTTTGACTGAGTGGATTCTATCAGTGAGCCAGTTAGCTACCCATCTGGTAACATACAGGTTGATGCCTAACTGGGAGAGTTTATCTCTTATGCCTGAGTGGGGAATAGTGTCAAAAGCTTTGGCTAGGTCAAGGTAGGCAGTGTGCACTGTCTTCCCCTCATCCATGGCTTTGGTGACTGCTTCAAAGAAGTCAACCAAGTTTAACAGGCATGATCTCTGTTTGGCAAAACCAAACTGTGTGGGGTCAAGCGTTTGGAGGTTGCCAATGTCCTTGTTTATAAAGTCCATGATAATGCATTCCATGGCCTTGCAAATCAGGCTTGTTAGGCTAATGTGTCTATAATTGCCTGGGTCGGTGGACGCTCCACCTTTGTTTAGAGGGATGACAGTGGCTGTCTTCCATTTGACTGGGACAAAGCCAGTGCTCAGGATCTGGTTGAATAAGGTGCCTAGTGGTGCTGAGAGTTCATGCCTGAGTTCATGTAGGATGCAACAAGCTTTATAAAATGTAGGTATGGAGAAGCACGCAAGAAAATGAATGTTTGACTGAAAATGTAATTCTAGCATGTGCAAAGGTCAGTTGTCAATTCTAGCATGTCCAAAGGTCAGTTGTCAATCTCTTCTCCGGTCCAGCTGGTGAATCTGGGAATCTTGAGGCAATGTTACAACTGCCTCATGTACACAGACAACCCTCTCCTCCTCCCAACAAATTCCAACACATGTGAGAGATGCAACCATATAGCCAAACTGGAGGCTAAGCTCTCTCAACTCAGTACTGGTATAATCAGTCAGGAGGAGAAGGAAACCACACTCACTACAATTCCAGTCTCACATAGACCTACCATGACAGCAAACCAAACACATAAAAACACAAAAACATACTCGGAGGCTCTAAATAAAAATCTGCCTAAGCAGCAGAGACCTCCAAAGCAGACACCCAAGCAACCGCTACCCCAAAACAAAACACGTGCAACACATAGCTCACAAAGCCAGTGTGCCAAACAGTCACAGCCCTTAAGGCTAAACAACACACCTGATACACTTGTAATAGGTGACTCTATCGTCAGGTACACTGACGTCCTGCTCACCAGGCTGAACAAGGAGAAGGTCACGGTGAGCTGCCTGTCGGGTGCTAGGATCCGCCACATAACACAAGCACTCAGGTCACTCCAAGGCAAGTACAAATATGACTCAGTCATTGTCCATGCTGGTGTGAATGCCTGAGACGTACTTCCCTGGACTACATGAAAAGAGACATAGAGGAGCTCTCTGAGCATGTAGTCCAGGCCGGTATGACCTTGACCTTGAGTAGCATCTTACCCTCACCAAGAATGATGCCACAATATGAAGACAAGATGATCAATTTCAACAATTGGCTTAAGTATTGGTGTCATTCAAAGGGGATCCAATGCCTATCAGCCTGGGATGACATGCTCGACAAGCCACGATGCTTCGCTAGGGACGGCTTGCACCTGTCACCCCTGGGCTTTCGGATATTGGCAAAGGCTCTTGCTACCCCCATAGTGCCTTTTTTAGGCAAGGCTCAAAAGGCAAACCCACCTCCATAGGTATCACAAGGGATAAGAAACTAAGAGTAATGCTACTCAACGCCAGAAGTCTAAACCTCAAGATGCACACACTCGAAACTCTCCTTAGCATGGAGAACATCGATATCTGTACAGTAACAGAAACCTGGTTCAAGGCTCCCGAGAGCACCCCAGCACTACCAGGTTATACCTCATACCATGCTTTTTGGCCCCAAAACTTGGACCGAACCACAAAAGGAGGGGGAGTATCAATATTTGTCAAAGATACCCACACCTCCAGGTTGGTGGCACAGCACGAAGCATCAGAGACTATCCATGTGCAACTAACAGTGGGTAAAACTGCCTTCCAGTTTATAGCCTACTACAGACCACCCTCCCAAACCCAGGAACCCCACTCGGCCTTCCTGAGTACACTGGAAAATATGAAGGTCTCTCCAAACACCATTATATTGGGCGATTTCAACTACCCAAACATAGACTGGGAGCATTACTCTAGCTCCAACACCCTAGCTCAAAGGTTACTAGAATTTATAAATTCAAATGCTATGGAACAACTTGTTACCACTCCCACAAGAGGGGAAAACATACTGGACCTGATCATCACCAACATGGGGACTCTATGCTCCAGACCAGAAGTGTATCCCTCACTGGTAAGATCAGACCATAAACTAATCTCACTGGATATTCACATACTGACCCCACCCCCTGCCCAGATAACCACAGTGAAAAACTTCTCTAAAGCAAATTTCACACTCCTCAAAACTGAGGTGGAATCCTGCAAAGCCCATGGGCCTGTGGAAAATATGGCCCAGACAGCAGAATCCTTTATAAATGCATTCTATGAACACCTTCAGGAATGCATGGATCATGCAATCCCAAATAAAACCAAGACCCAATCCTCCAAAGGCAGATGTCCTGTCTGGTGGACCCCAGCCATAAACAAACTATACAATAGAAGTAGGAAGCTACTACATGATAGAGCAAAATCCCAAAAAGGGAAGGCATCTCTGATCACTATTAGCAAAAAACTACGGGCACTCATAAAATCGTCTAAGACCAGCTTCAAGAGAAAAATTGCACAGGACACTAAGGATAATCACAAGGCTTTCTTTAGTTATGTATTATTGTTACTATCTAGTATGCAGAGCAGATGTCAAACAAAATTATATATTTTATAATATTTTTAATATTATTTATTACTAAATTGTTTTTTTATTTCATAAACAAGTCTTGATATAAAAAACATTCACAACTATCAAAAAAACCTGTCTAAAACCAAGATAAAAGACTGAAACCTATGCATAATAACCTGTATAAATATAACATCGTTTCATCATAAATCATATCATCCATTTGTTTTGATTTAACTGTCCTACTTCATTTCATCTAATATTGATGCCCTATCTAAAAATATTCCATAACTGTCACTTTACATTTAGAAGACATTAAACATCAAATGTGACAAGGTCTTGTATTAAATATTCCTTTCTTACTACGTAGTATATTTTGCAAGCGATCAGAATCATCTTCACTAAAATAAACATAGATTCTTTGTCCTATTCTATTTATTTCGCGCCCTGCTATACAGTTGCCACATAATGCGATCTTGATATATATCGCTAAAATGATATTTTATATATGTATAAACAACATCAACCATATATATGTATATATTATACATTATCCTTATAAAATTTCTGTAACAACATATAACATTTGTTCTAGCGTATAATATAAACCGGTCTATCATTTCACATTCGTTCCATGAATGAATATAAAAAATTTTTAAAAAATATATATAAATTATAAAGAATAAATTTTAAAAGTGAATTCTAAACCATATAAATTTTAAAAAAAATATATATATATAAATATATAAATTCATGGGTGCATATATCACTATATACAGTAATGTAGCTACCTTATAACCAAAGGCTCATATTGTGCCCTATTATCAGTTCTTTCTGTCTTTAAAGGACTACTATTTGCATATTAATGTATATATTCATCTTTTAATATGTGCAATATATTCCATATACAAGATACATACATATGATCTTTATAACTTATGTGCACTCATGGATATAAAAACTAATAAGAGGAAGGAAAAAGAGGAAGGGGGGGGAGGTGGGATGGGGGGAGATTTCAAAGGGGGTGAAATGAACAAAATCTTATTCTGTAATTCATGTGAGTCAAGGATGGTAATATATTCACTGAATTAAAAGTAAAAAACTTTTTACTTGTAGATTTCATCTAATAAGTTATAAAACAAAACAAAAGAGTGAGCGATATCATACTTTTCATAGTCACATCATTCTTATTTACTTAAAAGACCAAATCTATTATTTTAATTTGTGATTCCAACTATTTTCTCTTTTCAAGTATGGGTTTTAGGGATACGTAATTATTTAACCCTGGTTCTTTATGGGCACCTGTTCTAAAAATCCAGTTTAATTCTGTTTCTAAAAGACGATTGACATTGTCACCTAATCTGTCACTAGCATCCACTATTTGAAGTACTCTGAATTTAAATTCATGTGTGGAATTACAAATAATGTGCTTCGCTAAAGCATTCAACTCAATTCTCTTCATTATGTCATATGTATGGTTAAGTCTGTCCAATATAGAATGCTTCACAGGAGATGCAATTTGCCATATATATTAAATTGCTGCTGTTGCAGTCAGCATATCTTCTTGGTTTAAACTCAAAAAAACCTCGAGGGTGTCTGTAATCTTGTATATGATTTATGTGTTTGCACATGTTACATTTCTTACAGGGAAAAGTCCCTGGTATATCTTTATTCTTGTCCATTTTAATGTCTAAATTTCTTGCAAAAATCTCTTTTAAGTTGTCACATGTTTTAAATATAAAGGTTGGTTTGTTTCCAACCACTTGTTTAATGTCTTCTACTGTGGTCAAAATATTCCAATTATTCATGACAATATTTCTAATATGCTCATTATCATTGGTATATTTCATTAAATAAACTACTTTATCTTTATTTCTGTATTCATCAGTATATTCTCTTGTATAGCTTCTTCTTTTATTAACCTTTACTATCTGTTCCATTTTCCTCTGTGTTTGGTCTGTTTTACTTTGATTTAATATTGGAAGTATAATATCATCTCTTACTTCATTAATCAACCTAAGTTCATAACCTCTTTGTAAAAATATTTGAGTCATATTACTAGCTTCTTCTTCTAGTATACATGGGTCTTTACATAATTTAGTCAACCTCATAAATTGTCCTTTCATTATTCCTACAAAGGTATGTCTGGGATGCATGCTGCTTTGTTCTAACATGTTGTTTTTCCAGCATTTTTTTCTAAAAATTTTGGAGGTTAACTTTCCTTCTTTATTAAAGTACAGATTCACATCTAAATAATTAATATTATCTCTAGAATATTCATATGTGAAACTCAGAAAATCTGTTGTTGATTCTAGAAAATCTATGAATAGTTTTAATTCTTCAGCAGTCCCCTTCCAAAACAGTACTACATCGTCAACAAATCTTCTGTAGAAAATGATCTTTTCCATCCATTCATTCTCAAATAAACATGTTTTTTCCCCAGAAATATAGGACCAAATTCGCATAAGAGTTTGAATAAAGAAGATTTTAGGAATTATTCTCGTGGTGTATCCTTACAGTTTTGCTGCTTTCTTTAGTTATGTTAGGAACCTGGGTGGGAATTCCCAGATATGCTCAGAATTAGTCCAAAATGACAAAAAATACACTGAACCCACAGACATTGCCAACATCTTAGCTGACAGGTTCAGTGCAAGCGCCCCCCCCACCAAAAGGGCAAATATCTATCCCAGCAGAGTGCTGCCCCCCTGACATCTCAGATGCTCAGGTAAGAGCCGCCCTCTCCAAAGCAAAAAACACAGCATCAATGGGACCAGACGGTGTCCCGGGCTGCATCCTACATGAACTCCAAGAAGAACTAAACCCAAACATAAAAATACTGTTCAATCTCAGCCTTACTACAGGATATGTACCCAAAGAGTGGCGTACAGCAACAGTGGTCCCTTTCCATAAAGGCGGTGCCTCAACAGATCCTGGAAACTATCGCCCCATAAGCCTGACTAGCTTGGTCTGCAAAGCTATGGAAAGGATCATCATGGACCTCATAAATAAAGATATTGGGGACCTACAGACACTGGATCCTACCCAGTTCGACTTTGTTAAGGGCAGATCCTGCCTCTTAAACCTGGTCGATTTCTTTGAAACAGTCACCAAGGCCACCGACGAGGGGAAGGTGGTCCACACAGCCTACCTGGACCTCACAAAAGCCTTCGATGCAATACCCCACTTGGGCATTATAGATAAGCTCACCAGCTTAAATATAAACCCCTATGTCACTAGATGGGTTTTAAACTGGCTCAAGGACAGAACCCACATGGTTAGAATTGCTGGAGCCATGTCAGACTCCAAACCAGTTACAAGTGGCATACCACAAGGCTCAGTCCTGGGACCTCTCTTGTTCGGTATATATTTCTCAGAGGTACAGGCCAACACGGAAGAACTGTGGCTGACCAAGTTCACAGATGACTGCAAACTGGGCGCCATAATCGACTCTCCAGCTAACACAAGCATCCACCAAAAGGGCCTCATAGAAACAGACAACTGGTGCCAGAGTCATGGCCTCAAGCTAAACGCAAAAAGTGTATAGTTATCCCCTTTGGAAAAAACAAAGTGCCCACAAATTACCACATAGGTGGTAATCCATTAAGTACAGAAGAAGTAATTAGGGACCCGGGGACCCAAGTTGACAGCAATCTCTTATTTGACAACCACGTGGCCAAAGTGGTTAGAAAAACATTTTATATAGCCCACCTAATCATGAAGGGATTCACATCTAGATCAGGGGAGGTCATCATGCCTCTTTACTCATCCCTCATCAGGCTCATAATTGAGTACAATGCCCCTTTTGGGATGTACCTTACCAGACACCTGCAGCAACTGGAAAGACCCCAAAAGTACCTCAACAAGAGGATCAAAGGGCTCAAACAGATGCCATATGCTGCCCGGTTAAAGAAACTCCAGCTCTACTCAGTGGCATACCGCCTGTTCAGAGGCGATCTGTGCCTGACGTATAAAGCCATGTCCAACCCAGAATTAATGGACATGCTGCACCTCAGAAAATCCAAATCCCATCAAGCTACGCGCTTGAGAGAATTGAACCTCAGCACTGAAATAAATAGGACATGCTGGAGGGACAGATTCATAACCCAGAGGCTCCCTTCACTCTGGAATAAAATCCCAGTCCAGGTTAGGCAGAGTCCCTCATTGACTCTCTTCAAGAGGAATCTTGATGAGTGGATGGGAGATTGTAGGTTTACCCCGGGTATCACTTCTGTGTCACTGTTAGACAGAGGCACAGTATACTAACCTCGAAAAAGGGCATAGCAAAATTAATTTAAAATTGGTGGCGAAAGCCAAACACACTCTGGCTAGGCTTATTAATGCCCTAGGGCAGATAGCCTAGTATGAACTTATGAACCTATGTGGTATTTGTAAGAATGTGCAAGATTCTGTTATACTGGTTAGTGTGAATGTATGAGTGTTTATGATTTAGGATTGTAGTTGTGGTAAGGCAAGGGAATAGATTTAGTGCTGTGCCTCTTTGGTGTTATGTTTGTTCAGTGTTATTTAGCTTTGATTAGTGGTGCTGTTAGGGAAAGGGTTTTTAGTAATGTGATGTGTAGTCTTAGGAACATTTTTGCACTTGGGTCAGGGTATTATTTATTTATACATACGCACTTATATATATATATATATACATATATATATATATATATATATATATATGTGTGTGTGTGTATATATATATATATATATATATATATATATATATATATATATATTAGATATAGATAGATATATATTTAGATATAGATTAGATATAGATATAGATACATAGAGATATTTTTGCTGCTTTCACTGTTTCATTCTGCACTTTGTTTTGTTATTTCTGCCTTAAATAGCATAGGCTAGATATAGACTTGCTGAATCTAGACTGTTTGGTATCACTTGAGCACTAAAACCACCCATCTTACATTAGGAGGCCCCCCCTGCACCCTTGCAGCAGAAATGTGTAGCTCAGGATCCATCTGAGTTGGGGACTGCTGGAATCAGGCTTTGTGTGGGGATTTCCTATTGGTAGTTTGTGTTAAAACTGCTTAAATTCACTTGTATTTAAGCCTCATGTTTGTTCAATGGGGGTGAGTGGTGCCCTGTATAGACACAAATGCCTAGATACAACTTTTTCCCTACAGAACAGTCAGTGGAACCCTTCCTGGCTTCCCTGCTGCACAGTGGTCAACTTATCTGAGCACCGAGCAGCATTGCCACTTTAATCCCTAATCCTCAATAGAATAAGTCCCCTTGCTAACCCTAGAGCAAAATCTGATCTAACTTGCTCACCACCGAACAGTACTTACAGTTTAACCTAATACAATGGACAGTCAGTTTCTCAACATTTTTTTCCAATCAGCCTGATTCACATGGGCCGCCTGAGGCAATGTAGTAATTGCCTCATGTATATTGACAACCGTTTGCTCCTATACTATGAAACTGGAATCAATCTTCTCACGTAACAACAAACAAGGTATCAAACAGGTTTTCAGCACACACACCTTTCCTCTCACACATAAACCCACATACACAGAGATACTCACTAAGAGCCTATCAAAAGACCAGAGACCTCCCAAGCACAAACAACTCACACATACTAGAGTATGATCAAAATCTACTACACATAACATCACACATACCAGTGTTTCAGCGAATAAGCCCTTAAGGCAGACCACCTGAAAACCCAATGTCCTGATCATAGGAGATTCCATAGTGAGACACACAGATGTCCCACTCACCAGGCTGGACAAGGAGAAGGTCACAGTCAGCTACCTGTCTGCCTGTGGGGTGCCAGGATCCATCAAATCACTAACCCACTCAAGTCACTCAACAACAATTACTGTTATGACTCTGTCGTAGTACATGTTGAGGTGAATTACTTGAGATGTACCTCCCTGGACTATATGAACAGAGATATGACTGAACTTTCATATTATGTGTCCCAAGCAGGTATGTTCCTAGCCTTAAGCTGCATTTTCCCTTCACCTAGGATGATGCCGCAATATAAACAAAAAATGATTGACTTCAACAATTGGCTTAGTTTCTGGTGTCAATCCAGGAGGAGATCCAATATCTGTCAGCCTGGGAAGACATGGTTGACAGACCACTCTGCCATGACAGAGATGGTCTTCGCCTGTCTCCTCTAGACTTTCGAACACTGGCAAAGATGCTTTCCTCCCCCATACTGTCTTTTTTTAGGCAATACCAAAACAACAAAACTTTTGACGTAAAAAAATCCACTACAGACAAATTCAAGGTTATGCTGCTTAAAACAAACAGAATCATCAAATTTGCAGATGACACCACAGTAATTGGTCTTATCAAGAAGGAAGATAAGGGAGCCTACAGGGAGGAGGTGACTCAGCTCATTCATTGGTGCACTGACAACAACTTAGCACTAAATGTTGGGAAAAACCAAAGAAATCATCATCGATTTTAGGAAGGTAAATAAACCACACACCCCTATTGTCATCAATGGTCCTACAATGGAGAGAGTTAATAGCACCAAATTCCTAGGGATACATATCTCACAAGACCTCAGTTGGGCCACAAACACTTCCTACCTTATAAAGAGAGCCCAGCAATGTCTCCACTTCCTTAGGAGACTTCGAAAAGCTAACCTCCCCCCACAGGTCCTACTTACCTACTACAGGGCCACAATTGAGAGCCTACTGACAAATAACATCATTGTCTGGTATGGAAATTGCTCTCAAGCTGATCGGAAGGCACTGGATAAGATCATTAAACAAGCCACAAAAATCACTGGTTCCAACCTTCAGTCCCTACAGGACATATATTCAAACAGATGCTATGGCAGAGTCTGAAAACTACTGAGGGATATACATCATCTGGCCTATGGACTGTTCAAACTCCTGCCAACAAGGAAGCACTACAGAAGCATTAGATGCAGGACATCCAGATTCCATAACAGCTTCTTCCCACGTGCTATTAGACTTCTGAACAACAAGCCCATAGCCTAACCTGCTAAATGGGTAAACAAACATTATTTATGTGCAATATGTCATTGTTATCTACATAGCTCACTTTACACTTTATACTTTATTGTGTTTATTTTTAGTATCTTATTTTTGATTTCTATTTCAGTATTTTTAAATTATTATTAATCTTCCTTCTGTAAACTATAATTCTTATGGTACGAGCCCGAGTATCAAAATTCCATGCAGTGACACGCACTTTTTCCTCTGTGTTGATCTGTATGACAATAAAGTTTACTTTGACTTTTTTACTTTGACTTTAATGCTAAACAGGAAACTGCACTCCCTGGTAGCACTTTTTCCTCTGTGTTGATCTGTATGACAATAAAGTTTACTTTGACTTTTTGACTTTGACTTTAATGCTAAACAGAAATCAAGCAATCAGAAAAACAGCTTACTCTACCTATTCAGGCATGTCCAAAGAGCAGTTTCCGGTGTACTCTCCAGTCCAACTGGTTGCATTTTGAGGCAATGTTACAACTGCCTCATGTACACAGACAACCCTCTCCTCCTACCACCAAACACTAATATATGCGAGAGATGCAATTATACAGCCAAACTGGAGGCAAAGCTCTCTCAACTCAAGACTGGAACTGACAGTCACGGGGAGAAGGGTAATACTTGCAACACACCACCAGTCTCACATAGAGTTAATGAACCAACACTGGCAAATAACACACATGGATACATAAAAACATACTCGGAGACTCTAAATAAAAATCTGCAAAAGCAACAGAGACCTCCAACGAAGACATCCAAGCAACCTCCACACCCCATCACAAACCATGAAACACATACTTCACATAATCAGTGTGCCACGCAATCACAGCCCTTAACACAAAATAACATACCCAACACACTAGTAATAGGTGACTCTATAGTCAGGCACACTGATGTCCCACTAACTAGGCTGGACAAGGAGAAGGTTACAGTTAGCTGCGTCGGGTGCCAGGATCCGCCACATAACACAAGCACTCAGGTCACTCCAGAACAAGTACAGATATGACTCTATCATTGTCCATGTTGGTGTGAATGACCTGAGATGTACCTCCCTGGACTACATGAAAAGAGACATGGAAAAGCTCTCTGATCATGCAGCCCAGGCCAGTATGACCCTGACCCTGAGTAGCATCCTGCCCTCACCAAGAATGGTGCCACACTATAAAGACAAAATTATCAATTTCAACAATTGGCTAGGTTTCTGGTGTCATTCAAAGGGGATCCAGTATCTGTCCACCTGGGATGACATGCTCGACAAGGCACATTGCTTCGCAAGAGATGGCTTGCACCTGTCACCCTTAGGCTTTCAAATACTGACCAAGGCTCTTGCCACCCCCATAGTGCCTTTTTTAGGCAAGGCTCAAAAGACAAACCCACCACCATAAATACCACAAGTAACCAAAAACTGAGGGTAATGCTACTCAACGCCAGAAGTTTAAACCTCAAAATGCATGCACTCGAGGCACTCCTCAGTATGGAGGACATCGATATCTGTGCAGTAAAAGAAACCTGGTTTAAGGCTCCTGAGAGCACCCCATCACTACTAGGCTATAACTCATACCATACCTTTCGGCCACAGAACCAGGACAGAAACACAAAAGGAGGGGGTGTATCCATATTCATCAAGGATACCCACACCTCCAGGTTAGTGGTGCCTCGCTGGGGTATCCACACTCTGGATATCCACATTCCCCCCCACCCCCAATCAAGGAAACCACCATAAAAAACTTTTCAAAAGCAAACTTCACATTACTTAAGACCGAGGTGGAAAGGTTCACAGCCCCCATGCTAAAGGACAATGCTGTCCAAGCTGCTGAAACCTTTACAAAGGCACTCTATGAGCATCTGCAGGAATGCATGGATCATGCTATCCCAAGTAAAACCAAGACTCACTCCTCCAAGAAAAGGAAACAAGTCTGGTGGACCCCTGCCATAAACAAGCTATACGACAGAAGGAGGAAACTAGTACAGAAAAGAATAAAATCCCAAGAAGTAAAGACATCCCTGATCAGTATCAGCAAGAAACTATGATTCCTTATTAAATCATCCAAGGATAGTTTTGAAAGAAAAATTGACAATGACTCCAAAGATTACCACAAAGCATTCTTTAGCTATGTCAAGAACCTAAGTGGTAACTCTCAGATCTGCTCTGAGTTAGTGCAGAATGGCACAAAATACACTGAACTGACTGATATTGCCAACATTCTGGCAGACAGTTTAGTGCAAACTTCACCCCCTCTCACCCCCTAAAGGGCCCATAACCATACCAGAAGAATGTAGGGCCCCATCAACCACTGACACACAGGTTAAAACAGCCCTATCCAAAGCCAAAAACATAGCTTCAGTGGGACTGGACGGTGTCCCAGGCTGTGTCTTACAAGAGCTCCAAAATGAACTAACCCCTCATCTAAACACACTGTTCAAACTCAGCCTCTCTACAGGCTATGTACCCACAGAGTGGTGCACAGCAACGTTTATCTCACTCCACAAAGGTGGAGCCACAACAGACCCCGGGAACCATCGCCCTATAAGCCTGACTAGCCTGGTCTGCAAGGCTATGGAACGCATCATCATGGAACTCATTAACAGAGACATTGAGAACCTCCAAACCTTGGACCCTACCCAGTTTGGCTTTGTTAAGGGCAGACCATGCCTCCTAAACCTGGTGGACTTCTTTGAGATAATTACCAAGGCATTAGACGAGGGAAAGGAGGTCCAGACAGCCTACCTAGTCCTTGCAAAGGCTTTCAACACCATTTCCCATTTTAGTATTATAGACAAGCTAACCAGCTTGAACATAAACCCCTACATCACGAGATGGGTTGCCAACTGGCTCATGGATAGAACCCACATGGTGAGAGTTGCAGGCTCTACATCCAACTCTAAACCGGTTATAAGTGGCTTCCCCCAGGGATCAGTCTTAGGACCCCTCCTGTTCGGTATATACTTCTCAGAGGTATAGGCAAGCATAGGAGGACTACAAGTTCACAGACGACTGCAAACTAGGGGCCATAATTAATTCTCCGACTGATACAGACACCTTCCAGATGGGTCTCACTGAGACAGATACCTGGTGTCAAAATCATGGCCTCAAGCTAAATGTCAAAAAGTGCATAGTCATCCCCTTTGGAAAAAACAAAGTGCCCGCTAACTACCACATAGGTGGTAGTCCCCAAAATACAGAAAATGTAATAAGGGATCTGGGGACCCAAGTAGATAGTAATCTCTGCTTTCATAATCATATTGCCAAGGTGGTTAGAAAATCCTTCTATGTGGCCCACCTAATCACAAAAGGGTTCACATCTAGAACAAAAGAGGTTATTGCACCTCTCTACTCATCACACATTAGACCCATCATAGAATACAACGCCCCATTTGAGATGTACCTTACAAGACACCTGCAACAGCTGGAAAGACCACAAAAGTACCTCACCAAGAGGATTACTGGCGTCAAACAGATGCCCTATGCAGCCCGACTCAAGAAACTCCAGCTGTACTTGGTTGCATACTGCTTACTCAGAGGTGATCTATGCCGGGCATACAAAGCCATGTCCAACTCAGAATTGATGGACATGCTCCACCTAAAAAAAAAAAACAAATCCCAGAGAGCCACACGCTCCAAAGATATAAACCTCACCACAACGACAAATACGACAGGCTGGAGGGATAGATTCCTGTCCCAGAGACTCCCCATGCTTTGGAACAGGATTCCAATATACATCAGGCAGAGCCCCTCATTAACACTCTTCAAGAGAAACCTTGATGGGTGGATGGGAAACAGAAAATTTACCCCGGGGATCACTGCAGTGGCTCTGCTGGACAGTGGCGGAGGGAACTAATGACTCTGCTAGACAGAGGCACAGGGAACTAATCTAAGGGGGTGGCGAAAGCCAACACATTCTGGCTAGGCTTATAAATGCCCTTGGGCAGATAGCCTAGTACTTATCTATGAAACTATGAACCTATGAAACTGCACTCCCTGGTAGCTTTCCTCACCTTGAAAGATGCTGATGTCTGTGCAATCACCAACACTTGCTTCAAGACCACAGATAGCAACCCAGCCGTGCAAGACTACAATGCCTTCCACATGCTAAGACCTCAAAACAAGTGTGAAAGAACCAAAGGTGGAGGTATATCCATCTTCATTAAATCCAAATACACCTTGAGACTGGTTAACAGTATGATTCTGTTGTGCTACTCCAGGTCCAAATAATTATAGGTAAAACACCCTACCACATCATTGCTAGCTATGGGTCCCCCACCATGAATAATGAGAAGCACACTGTCTACCTGGACTTGCTTGAGTCACTCACTACACAGTTAAACACCTTGGTCATGGGGGATTTCAACTATCCTTCTACTGAGTGGGTGACATACATGAACACAAACTTGATTGTTCGGAGGTTCCTGGACTTTGTTAATACAAATGCTATAGAGCAGGTAGATTGCACCCCCACAAGGACTTAAGGACTTAGTACTCACCAATATGGGGGTGGGGTCACTGCACTACCTCCTGTGTTCTCCTCTCCCTAGTAAGGTCAGACCATAAGTCTGTCTCATTCAAAGTAACACTCAGACCTGACACCTCCACAAGAGCAATAAAAACAAGAAACATCTCTAAAACAAACAATAGCCTACTAAGCGATGGTTTGAAAAGTTTCAAACCCCCTGCTAACATAGCCAACAATAACTTCTATGCAAAGGAGTGCACAAACTCCCTGTAAAACCCCTTAAACAAGTGTATTGACTCTGTTGTACCTGACAGGATTAAAACTAAGTCCTCTGGTGGATTTTGACTATAAACAAGGTATATAACAAAAGGAAGAAACTGATAACTAAGAACAAGAGGGAACGTAGCAGAGAAAGAATATCCTCCACAGCTGAAACAAGCAACCCTCCACAGCTGGAACAAGCAACCCTCCACAGCTGAAACAAGCAACCTTCCACAGCTGAAACAAGCAACCCTCCACAGCTGAAACAAGCAACCCTCCACAGCTGGAACAAGCAACCCTCCACAGCTGAAACAAGCAACCCTCCACAGCTGAAACAAGCAATCCTCCACAGCTGAAACAAACAACCCTCCACAGCTGAAACAAGCAACCCTCCACAGCTGGAACAAGCAAATCAGATATCTGGTAAAGTCCTCTAAAGCTAGTTATGAGGCTACATTAGCTTCCCTAGCTATTGACAGTCATAAGGCATTTTTACCTACATCTGAAATCTAAAAGGGAATACCTAGCTATGTGCCAAACTCATAATAGATGGTACCACTCACACTGACCCTGAGGAAATTGCCAACCTGTTAGCTGACAGATTTGGTGCAAGCTTTACACCCCCTGTCCTCACCAGCCATACCCAAAGCATACTTAACACCTGTCCTCTTTGCAGTATCACCAATGAGCAAGTCTCCAAGGTCAAAAACATGTCCTCTACGGGACCAGATAACATCCCAGGCTGCTTACTAAACAACCTAAAACATGACCTAGTGGGTCCACTTGGCACTGTCTTTAACAGCCTGAGCACTGGCTTTGTTCTAGAAGAGTGGAGAACAGCAACTGTAGTCGCCTTGCAGAAAGGGGGCCCATCAACCGACCCTGGGAACCATAGACCCATAAGCCTAACCAGTCTTATCTGCAAAATCATGGAAAGAATCATCATGGACCTTATCAACAAGGACATAGGCAACCTTCAAACTCTTGACCCAACCCAGTTTAGTTTCATTAAGGGTAGATCATGCTTAGTAAATCTGGTGGACTTCTTCAAGAATGTCACCAAAGCCCTGGGCAAGGGCAAAGCAGCTCATACTACCTATCTTGACTTAGCCAAGGCTTTTAACCTAATCCCCCACTCAAGGTATCATTGAGAAACTCTCCCAGCTGGGGATTAATCTACATGTCACTAGATGGGTGACCAGCTGGCTCAACGACAGAACCCATGCTGTCAAAGCTGGGGTCCTCTATTGTTTGGAATCTATTTCTTAGAAGCCCCAGTCAGAAATAGATGATCTGTGGCTTACCAAGCTCTCAGATGACTGCAAACTCAGAGCAATCATTGAAAGCCCTAAATATATTAGCATATTACAGGAGGTATTAACACAGACGAGTGGTTGGTGCCAAAGCCATGGTCTACAGCAAAATGCAAAAAACACATCATTGTTACATTTGGCAAAGAGAAAGCCCCTGCAAATTACAAGAGAGGCA